>NW_024802936.1:4526257-4538205 GCF_019175285.1 Sceloporus undulatus
AACAAGTTTAAAAACTGGATCATAGTTCAGGGTGTGGCATTGGTGATTTGATTCGGCAGCCATCCAATCTAAGGCATGTGTAATTCTCAACAACAATCAGTAGACTTAATAATATAGAGCATATCCTTTGCTCCCCAGGAGTACCGCACATAGGTAGCTAGCTCTAAACAAGACTGTGGTAGGTACAACGGACACGTTCAAGTTGACAGTGCTGTGTCTCCAACTGTTTACAATAGTGTTTGATTACTGTATATACTCATGCATAAGTTTAAAAAAATGCCAAAATTTGACACCAAAAAACCGAGCCCATTTACACATGGATCAGTATGATAATGCTACTAGAAAAAAATGGAAAAGGGGGTTCTTTAAGATTTCCCTGCTGCATCAGGGAGAGCAGGTGGGGGGTTCTGTGCTTCTTTACAGTACTAAGCTATTGTCATAATCCCAGCCCCCACTTTCCCTGTCGTCTTAGGGAAATCCCAAAGACAAGAAGTCTTCATGTTGACTTGTCAAAAGCTCTTTATTTCATTGGATCCATTCCAGGAGAACCTTAAAAAAAATCAATCCCCTCTACTGTCTCCACTAGCCTTTTGCAATGCCTGGGAGGAAAAATGCCTGTGATGGCAGCTCTCTGGCATACCCCTGCTGCAGCAGATAAGCAACCTCTGTCTGCTGCAGAGGGCAAACATCCAAGAGCCCCTATGTATATGAAAAGACCCATCCTGAGCCCCACATTTTTTTTTCTGTTAACATATCAATGGGTCATTTCAAAACCAATAATTTTGGCCCCCAAACCTGCCCTTGACACACACACACACACACACACACACACACACACACACACGTGTATGTAGTATGTTGAACAAGTAGTACAGATTGAATGGCATCTTTCGAAGGACATATCAAGGATGCTTTGTTTAGGAAAATGGAAGGCTGTCTGTAACCAAATCAGCGTATTGGTGGTCTGTTTAGCAAGAGCTCAATGTAGTCCACACCAACTAGCAACAGCTCTCCAAGGGTTTCTAACAGAGTCTTTCCTGGGTCTTACCAGGTCCTGAAGTTCCAAACATACATATATCAACAGGTGTGGGTTTTTTTTTTAAAAGGTGTGCTTGGCTGCATCTGCACTGCAGAAATAATACAGTTTGATGCCACTTTAACTGCCATGGCTCCATGCTATAGAATCCTGGGATTTGTAGGGCTTTTTTGTGGCACTGGAGCTCTGAGAGAGAAGGCAAACTATCTCACAAAGCTACAAACCCCAGAATTCCATAGTATTGAGCCATGGCAGTTAAAGTGGTGTCAAACTGGATTATTTATGCAGTGCAGATGCAGCCCTTGTCATATACCAAATTGAGAATTCATTAAAATGTATCATATTTCACTGGTGACGCCAAAAATCTTTTGTATGACGAGAGCAATTTATAAAATATCCTATAAATAAGTTTAAGATTTTCATAACCTGCTATTAATGAAACATGATTATGAATATCATAAATATATTTCCTATTAAATGCAACTGAATTAAATTGGTTTTGCCCCTGGTATGCATAATTTGTTTAAAAATTATGTACCACTAGCAGCAGAGTTTTAAAACCTATATTATCATAAAGCAGGATTTAGTTATCCATAAACATTAAGTACTGGTTGTATAAATATTATACTAATAACTAAGATGCAAATGGTAAAAGTGCATTGCTTTTAAAACACATGAATGTCTAAATCAGTGCATTTTAACTTTGTACATCTTAATTGCCTGGGAGAAGAACAAGCATCACCCCCAATGCAAGACCATAAAGCTTACTATAAAACAATATTATAAATGCAAAATGAAACAGCTTTTCTGGTTTTCCTACCCCAGTTCTGTCAATGAAGTGGTAAATAACATTTATATCACAATTAAATTATATATATGTTACATGAGTAAAGATTTCAGCTTTCTTTATATGCTTACAAATGTAAAACATAATCCCAGATGGGAATACATTTTATTCTAAATTATAGGGGGTTTGTTTGTTTAATAGATTGAATAAGTGAAGTCTCTGAACTCTGCAAATCAGAACTGTTTTCTATACAAAGAAGATACTCATGGTATTGGGGGTGTGTGTGTGTGTGCTGTTCCAGAAACCCCTGTAGATACCAAAAACTATGGATGCTCAAGTCAGCATTTAGCATTTGCCTGGGCAACAAGGTCTGGATACCAAAAAGTCATTCTTCCTGCAGTGTTTGCCATCTTTCCATCACAGAGTCTCTGCCAGAATTTAAACCCTTTCTTGATTCTTGTTTCACACCTTCTCAGCCTTCCCATCAGAAAGCCTCTGCTGGATTTTAAACCCCTTTGCCACTGATCCATCTCAGGGAGGGGCAGCAGAAGAAGTGGGGCAAGGAAAGGGATTTAAATTCTGGAAGAGGTTTCCTTGTGTGACGGTGGAAAACAGTGAGGCAGGGGTTTAAATTTTGGTGGCATCTTTGTGATGGGAAAGAGAGTGAGGAAGAGGTTTAAGGTCTGACTGTGGCTTTGTGGTGGGATTGATTTCCACGAGGGAGGGAGACATGGCTTACCCAGGTCTTGGAACAGCAGACTTTGCTATTGCCCTGGAACCATTTCTTAGCCTGGCTACCGCAGGTTAAAAAAAGTTAAATTTTTCTTTTCCAATCAGCCTCAATGGATTCTATCTTGGCCTTATTGTAGATAAGTACTATTACTTAGTACTAGCATCCTCCAGAGACACATGCCAACTTTTGGGCCTATCTTGAAAGGGAAATGAGGCAAGGTGCTTGCATCCCGTTACTTCTTGGAATTTGGAATGTTGTTTTATAGGCTTTGTTGAAGGTTGCTTTTGAGCCTTCAACATTGGTGGATCTGAGGTTTATTACCTTAATGTTGCTCACAGGGTCTCTGTCTTGAGGTCCCCATCACTGGGTAAAGAGTAAGGATTCAGTAGTTCTTTGTTTAGATCCTTTCTTTCTTTCTAAGGTGAATTCAGCTTTTCATTGATCTCGGAGATAGTTCTTCCTTCCTTTTGCCTATATCCTAAAGCAGTGCAAGAGAAAGAGTAGCTCAGATTGGATGTGCATAGGGTTCTTAAGTTTTATTTAGAAAGAACTAGAAATTTTTGTAAATCAGATTACCTTTTTGTTTCCTTTCATGAGGCTACTAAAGAGAAGAGGGTGTTGACTGCCACTTTGTCTCAATGGTTGGGACTTTTCATTGAATTGGTTTATGTCCACAGTTCCATAGTGGTTCTTGGGGGGAATTCGGACACATTCCACTCACAGTGCCGCTACCTCTGAGGCTTTAGGAAAGGTGAAGATTTTCAGGTTAGCCACTTGGCCTTCTGTGTCGTCCTTAATCAGACATTATAACACTGACAAATTCACTTCTCCAGACAGGTCCTTTTGCAGACATGTTTTGCAGCACCTTGTTTGTCTGTAGTTTTCAGTTATTGACCACATAATAGGTATGGTAACTGCTAGTGTGATTCTCAGTGTAAGAGTTACCCTCCACACTGTAGGAAAATGGAACATTTGTACTTGCTGTGAAGGTTACTTTCTTGCAGTATTCTGGTTGGTGATTTTTTTTCTCTTTTGGAGCCTTTGGTGGTATTTTTGTGGGCGGGGGGTTGGAGCTTGTTACTGGGTGGAGGTAGTACCTCCCCCACTTAGGGTAGATAAGATGATCGACAGTTTGAAGAAGCCCTTCCTTGGAAACACATGGGAGGAGCAAGACCCTATGTGAGGTTTCCCTCCCCACTACTGTAGAAAACAAACCTTCACGGTAAGTACCAATGTGCAAATGGAAATTCCTGCCAGAGATTTGGAAACATTTACTCTTTTGTTGTTTTGTTTTATGCCAAAAAGGATAAAATACAACTTCTGTGAAGGGAAAACAGCATATCCCATATGTATTTTAATGTTAATACTTTATTTTGTCCTATCCATTTATTATGGTTAAATCAATCTTTGGTATTTGAATGCTGTTTTGTCTAAATGTATTCCACTCTACAGAACTTTAAGGCTGATTGCACATATTAGATAAAGATGAATTTTAAATATTATGCTCACTGTGCAGTTGAGTGCCATTAATTGGTGGCATTTCTTACTTTACATTGATTTTACATACTGCCTTTTCCCTTGTAACCAGCACAGTGATGTATTAAATCTGCAACCTAATGAACATTGCTGTCAATAACTGTTCTGAATTAATATACTTTGTCTGTAGCAAAGAACTACAGTGAAAGCCTCAGCATCCTAGTATAGTAATGCAGTGATTTCTCCCATTTATTTTTGAACAAAATTGTACATAGCATCCCTGCCACTGTCCTTCTGCCATGTCTTGAACAGGAAAAATATTTTAGCTGTCATTGGCACATTACAGAGCACCCAAAATGGGTGCTCTGCCGGCACCGCAGGTTGCTGCATCCGGGAACCACAGCAGTCAAACCGCACGGTTCCCAGACGTAACAAAAAGAAGCCGCAAAAACCAGAAGTGGCACCGGAAGTGGGCAATGGTGCACTCACAACGTCACTTCCATTGCGGGATGTGCGGACGCTATGCGTCTGTGACGTCAAGATGGCAGCACCCATGTAGAACGGGTGCCACCATTTTGTACGTCCCCAGGATGTACTAGGGTTAGGGGCGTCCGTAAACAATGCCCTTTCCTAACCCTAGTACGTCCTGGGGACGTACTTTACGCCCGTGCAGAACGGGCCACTGCTACCAAGCAGACCTTTTGGGCTCTCATGATATCTTTAATATGCAACATAATTCAACATGGAAAGTTACTATTCTTTCATATTTATCGGAAAAAGTATTTTATGAAATAATATAGTGATAGGACTCATAAAATCCCACATGTGGGAATAATTTATTGTGGTTCACTTGAAAGTCATCAGTAACCATATGGTCCCAATAGCAATAGGAACAGTAGCAATAATATGACAACAGTGGCAATAGTGAACAGGAGGGATCATCAAAGCTAATGAAGGCTGCATATATTCTGTAGCTACAGTTTTTCAACCCTGCTGTAAAAGCTTACAATATTTTTTTTCAAGAAATAAAAGCTTTAGCCAAAGGGTCAGCAGCATTGTCATTCTGAATAGAACCTGGAAAAGTTACTTTCAGGACTTCAGTTGGACTTCAGACTTCAGTTCCCAGATAATGCCAATTAGGAGTTCTGAGAATTGTAACCCAAAAAGTAACTTTCCAAGCTGTGGTTCTGAAACACGTCTGTGATGATAAGCTTACCATTAGTGATGGTTCTTGTGCTTTTGAACTTACTCTTTATGACCATACTTTTTCAAAAGCTCCAGTACTATAAGTGGTGGTGGGGATGTCACAGTAACTCTGATAAAACATTGAAACATTCTGGGGAAAATGATGGCCAGACTACCTCAAGTTCACTTATGAAGAAAAAAAATGGTAGCTATCAGCACTTGCTAACTGTTCTCCTGTTGCTTTTGGATGGAGAAATGTTAAAATCAGGTCCTGGGTGAGGGATTTTGGGACAAGTGGTCAAAAATTCAAAACATTTGTTTTATTTTACAGTGTACCCTTCCCTCATGGGGGATCCATTCCACCCCCACGCATAAAGGAAATACCACATATGCTGGAGCCCCATTGAAAACAATGGGGCTCATGGCCACGGCACGGAGCACAACTTTCAGTGCAAGCTGAAAGCCGTGTATGGCGCACCCGCATATGGTGTGGGCGCACTGTGTTTTTTTAAAAAGACCATTGCTCTCCCCCACAAAGCTTAAGCAGGTATTGATTCATCTCAGAATTACCCATTCCTAAATTCATCTCAACACTTCTGAGCTGAAGGTTCTCTTGAGAGCCTTATGCCCTGTTTGAAGGGCTCAGTAGGGCTTTTTAAGGCTATTAAAAATCAGTCAGGTTCAAACAACAGTAAATTAAACAGCAGTGTGGTCGGGGTGTGGGGCAGGAGCTGAGAAACCTGGAACAATGTATCCAGGTAGGTGTCAGAGCTAGGAGGTCAAGCCTCATAGTAGAAGGCTAGGAGTCAGAAGTGAAGGACAAATTAGAAAGTATATTAAGGTATATAATTGCCCGGACAACAACTATTATTATTATTATTATTATTATTATTATTATTATTATTATTATTATTATATCCCACCCTTCTCCCAAGACCAGGACTCAGGGCAACTTACAACATTAAAAAAATAATACAATTAAAAACATACAAAAATAATACATTAAAATTAAATTAAATTACTACAACTTTTAAAACAAATTACATATTAAAATATCCAATATTTGAAAAGATAAAAATGTTTAAAGTACATTAAAACAATATAGCACTCCAGGCCATTCTTTAAAAGCTTTGTGTTTTGAAAGCCTGTCTGAAGAGGAATGTCTTCACTTGTTGGTGGAAGGCCATCAAGACCTTTAAGCAGGATGGAACTTTGCCTTGTTGTTGGGAGGCACTGACTACCTCCTTTGCCAACTCAGCCAGCCCTTCTCTGGCCTGTTTAATAAGTAAGGAGGACAAGACTGAACAGGAAATGTCTATGGTCCTTTCCTAGTGTGGAGACCTAATGGCCACTCTGGAGTGTAATCCACTCCAGTATCCAGAAATGTTTTACTGTCTAGTTCAATAAACTTTAATTATGCCATTCCTACTCTGTGTTCATGGATAATTACTGGAAACGTCCTCAGATTTCTTACAGATTTGCATGTTCATCACAGTACTTGGAATACACATACATGGGTTGAATTTATACTGACATAAGTGTGAAATGAAAAATATATGTCTGCACTCCCATTTCCCCCCATTTATCAGTTAAATTCATGCTTCTTTCAAGTCCAAGGGGAAAAAACTCTAAGAACACATTCTTGTCTGTCTTTGGAACGCTCTAGAATTAGGCTGTCATGAAATGTAAAACTAATGTGTAGTTGTAAAACCGATCACCAGCATTTTCGTTGCTACTGCCTGATGGCTAAGTTGATTTGGAAAAGAAAGGGATTATTATAAAGTGAATGCTGAATAGCTAGGTATGTCATTTTAACCAAGTAACTAAAATGTCTCAAAGAATTGTAATATAATTTTGTTTATAGTCATATTTTTATTTTTTTAAAAAATCTTCTTTCCACTGTAGAGGAATAAGCAAGCACTCTAAGTAGTTTGAAAGCAAGGCTGAACAATAATTTTTTTCCTGTCAGAAACATAATAGAATTTAAATAAGCCACTTTCTAAACTGTTAGTATAAAATGTCAGTAACAAACTGTGAGGTAAGTATAGGGCTTAGATTTAAGTTGTACTCCTGTCTGGACAATTTCAATCAAAATCATTTTCTGGTAGAATATACTAGAAAGAAATGTCTTAGATTTATGAAGGAAATTATTGATGGTTATATCAGTATCATTGGAGAAAGGGCTATTTAATAAATGTAACAAGTGTGGAAGAAGAAAATATAAGAACATGTTTTATGTTCAGGGGTTAAGAGGGTATGCAGTGTATGAAGCTGTGTGTTTTTTTAAAAATGTGTTTCAGTTTTGAATATGAACTGGGAGGCTTTGAGGATTTGCTTAAAAATCCTAGAAGTAACCTTCTGTCAGACAGTTGAAGTTCATGATAGTTCTTAAGTTTGAAAGACACTTTTTTCACCTGATGTTTCTTGATATTTGTTGAAGTGGAAATGCTTAAAGAATTTATATGATTGGGCTGTATACAAAAATACCCTTGCACTGTGGTTTGCTCCAAAGGGTTCAGGGGACTGTACCAGAAAGAAAGAAAAATCTCTGAAAGTCCTCCCTTTTCATACTCCGCTGAAGAAAGACTGCAAAGAATCAAAGAGCCTCCACTTAGCAACGGGGAAATAATGAATACACCATACTAGGCCTAAATATGGTTGGTTAGTTCTGGTAAGTCAAGTCCATGCTTCTGTCAAGACCATTTAACTGATGTGATTTTATGGATTCATTAAGTCTGTTCTAGTTGGAGACCAACAAATATATTGAAACCACCTCCCTCTTCCTTGAACTGCAAATAATAAAGTGTCATGAAAGTTTGGTACTGTAAAAATTCATGTCCTATCCCATGGCATGTTTTATTAATATGATGCACCTGCGTCATATGCAGGCGTGCCTTATACAGCTTTCAGCATATGCCGAAAGCCACGCTAGGAAAAGGGACAGCGTGCCTCAGAGGGGGGTAATGGCACGCGCGCCCAGACATCAGGTTGCATAGCTAGTCTCCCCAGTGGTTCATCTCTACCTCAAGCCACACCTATGGTTCAACAAGAACTCATTAATGAACACAGTGCCCACCAGAGCTCTTGGGCCAATATTTCAACCAATAAACAAGCAGAAAATCATCCATCTGACAGGCAAATAGCCATCAAAAGCCTGCTGACCCTGCTAAGAAACCATCTGTACCACCTGCTAGCACTGTTCTCATGAGAAATAAAAATGCTGTGCAAGGTGCCCAGACAACTCTTGCTGACACCAACACTGCAGTTGACGCTGCAGCTTCCTTGCAGCAAGATATTCAAAAGCCTACTGGCTGGCTAAGCTGCAGGAGGTGAGGACCTTTGGGGACCTGGAAACGACAGTTGGCTCCTTAATTAATGAACTTTCCAAAGCAGCCAGACCTGTTGGAAGAACAGCTGCCTACCCTAGGCAACCAACCTCTGGACACCAAGATAACCTCCCTCCTGCCATCCAAAGGACAGGAGAAGAAATAAAGCAGCTTCAAATGACCCTCGGGCAGCATCACACATCCAAAAACTGTACTGTGCAAACAGAGCAAGAGCTGTCAGGGAAGTTCTAGATGGCCTATCTCCATTTTGTACCATCCCCAGTGGCCAACTGCATGAACACTTCACATCTGTTTTTGATAGGGAAGTCGAGCTTCCTGCCCAGCTGACCTTCATGGACTGCCAAGAGTGGATGAACTAAACAATATCCCTTTAAGAGACTTTATCCCTCAAGACGTTGAGGCAAGACTGATGAGGGCTGAAAATACAGCTCCAAGCAAGGATGGCATTCAATATAGTTTACTGAAGAAGTACAATCCTGGCTGCTGTCATGGCCAGCCAAGAGCCGGACTCAGAGGATGAAGAGGAGGATGTAGCTCCTCTAGTGCAAGGGGAAATTGAGGCTACACCAGGTGCTAATCCTGCTCTGCCAGATCCCAGCTGCAACCTCTCAGCCCCAGAGGAGGAGGCTCAGCCAGGTCCTAGTGCTGGAGGGATTCCTCCTGAGGCTCAGCAGCCTAGTGGTGACTCTGGGGAAGAGCCAAGCTTGGAGGTGCCTTCCTTTAAGCAACGCAGGGCTGAGAGTACTTGCGTGTGTCAGTCCAGGAGAATTGCTAAGAGACAATTGGCAAACAAGCCTCAGCTGGCACTGAGAAGAGAGTCCCCTACTTAACCACCTGGGAGAGGCCTACTCAGTGCCAGAGTTTATTGCAATATCCTTCTGTGTAATTACTGTCAGCACTGGCTCCTTGGAATCCTTGTTTGTCTTGAACCCTTGACTTTGGAACGGACTGGACTCTTGTTACCTTCTGGCTGGCCTGACCTTGGACTGAACTGACTTCTGTGGACTCTGGAATCCTGACCTTGGCTTTGTTACTGGTGTGCTTCTTGTGGACTAACCAAAAGGTCTGTAGCCTGCCTTTTAGCTCCTTTTTTGTTAAACAGTCCTTATCAGTGTTTGTTTGGATTTGTGCTGGCTGTAGTCCAGGACAGCTGCTTAGTTTTAGCAACCATTTTTAATTTCAGTAAACAATTCTGTCATATGCTGACCAGCTGGAAAAAAACTATGATTGTCCTCATCCACAAGAAGGATGATCCTACGGACCCTAACAACTGGTGCCCAATTTCCCTCTTCAGCACCAAATACAAGGTGTATACAAGCTGCATTGCTGCCAGGGTCATAGGCTGGGCCATCACTGGTCACATCATCAGCTCTCAACAAAAGGGCTTTATGTCCTGTGAGGGCTGTTACACAACTTTGTAATACAAACAATTATCAACACTGTTCGTTGCACCAGACGAGAGTGTGCTGTGGCCTGACTTGACATCAGCAGCGCCTTTGGCTCTGTGCCACATTCCCACATCTTGGAAACACTGGCTGAATTGGGTATGCCTTCGACATTTCTTGACTTGCTCTGTGAACTTTACAACAACTGTACCACCACAGTGCGGACTGCGGAAGGCGGAAATCCGAGTTCGTCGCGAGGTGAAACAAGGCTGTCCACTTAGCCCAATCATCTTCAACCTGGCTATGGAGCCTCTCTTCCGCTATATTATCAACGGTCCCGGTGGCTTCAAGCTATATGGCAATAAAGTTAGCATCTTGGCCTATGCTGACAACCTAGTTCTGATAGCTGAAAAATCTGATGAACTCCAGCAAACGATAAATGTGACTGCACATGCTGCAGATTGGATGGGTCTGCAGTTTAATGCTAAAAAATGTGCAACGCTCCACATTAATAGGAGCCTGAAGGATCGAGTCCTGCCAGCTGATTTTGCCATCCAAGGGAAACCCATGATCCATCTTAAAGAAGGAGATACCTACCCCAACACCTAGGGACTCCAAAGGGCTTCCGAAGCTGCCAGACTCCTGAGGCTACGCTGCATGCCATTGTGATGGATGCCATGAAGATCGATGCATCTCTCTTAGCTCCATGGCAAAAGATCGATGCACTTAGGGTTTTCCTCCTCCCAAGGATTGACTTTGCTTTTCAAGGGTGATCAGTCCAGAAAACAGCACTTAATAGAGTGAAGCGAGCAATTATGGCTTTCTTGAAGAAGTGGCTTAGCCTCCCTAAATGTGCTACATTCTGCCCATTGCTCAGCA
The DNA here is from genome assembly GCF_019175285.1 of Sceloporus undulatus. NCBI lineage: Eukaryota > Metazoa > Chordata > Lepidosauria > Squamata > Phrynosomatidae > Sceloporus > Sceloporus undulatus. Next base: position 4,537,086 of record NW_024802936.1, read on the forward strand.
ACATGGAGGAATAGGAATCCCTAACCTGGGAGATTCAGGGGATGCTGCAACCATCATCCATGCATATCGTCTTCTCACTTGCCCTGACAAGACTGTACAATCTATTGCTCTAGGCTCCCTAAAAGAAGTCCAAAAATGCATTGCTAGAATTCCATCTGAGAGTGACCTGACAACCTATCTTTCCGGTTCGCTGGAAAATAAATTTGAACGCGATGGTTATGACTTCTCTTCCCTCTTCACCCGCACCTGGAATGCAACTTGTCTCTTAAACAAACTTATTGGCTGCCAATGGGAGTGGGCTGCTGAAGAGGGTCCTCAGCTCACCGTCACCAAAGGGAAACCCCAGAGGTCCAAAGCTTCTCCCATAAAACAAGACATCTGTTAGAAAGTTCATTGAAAGAACTTTTAAGGGAGAAATATACCATCGCGCTTCTAGGCAAGCCTGACCAGGGCAAGGTCTTCGAGGTGACATCACAATGGGACTCAGACAATCACTTTATACCACACAGAGATTTCACCTGTTTTGCTGACTGGCATTTTGTTTACCGAGCCTGCCTGAATGTTGTGCCTCTTAATGGCGCCGTTAAAACTGGCAACCATGATAAACGTTGCCACCATTGTGGCCATCCAAACAAGACACTCCCACATGTACTCTGCAACTGCCCTCCACACTCAACAGCCTGGAAACATCGGCACGATGCTGTGATGAATCAACTGGCCAAAGCTATCCTAGCTTCAATGGGCACCATCTCTCTAAACCGAACTATGCCTGGGACAGATAGTCAACTGAGAGCTGACATAGTAATCACAGATGAAGATCACAAGAAGATTACTATTGTGGGCATCACCATCCGCTTTGAAAACAGGAAGCAAGCCATGAGGGAGGCCAGAGAATGGAAACATCAAAAGTATACCCCTCTGGCTGATGTCTTGAGACAAAAGGGGTATGAAGTCTCTGTCCATACATTGCTTGTTGGAACCCTGGGTGCCTGGGATCCAGCAAATGAACCTGTGTTGAGAGTTTGCGGAGTGGGAAAGCGCTATGCAAAATTCATGCGCAAGCTGATGGTGACAGATACCATTAGCTGGACAAGAGACATTTACATTGAGCACATTTCGG
>NW_024802937.1:0-21220 GCF_019175285.1 Sceloporus undulatus
CCGAAATGTGCTCAATGTAAATGTCTCTTGTCCAGCTAATGGTATCTTTCACCATTAGCTTGCGTATGAATTTTGCATAGCGCTTTCCCACTCCGCAAACTCTCAACACAGGTTCATTTGCTGGATCCCAGGCACCCAGGGCTCCAACAAGCAATGTATGGACAGAGACCTCATACCCCTTTTGTCTCAGGACATCAGCCAGAGGGGTATACTTTTGATGTTTCCATTCTCTGGCCTCCCTCATGGCTTGCTTCCTGTTTTCAAAGCGGATGGTGATGCCCACAATAGTAATCTTCTTGTGATCTTCATCTGTGATTACTATGTCAGCTCTCAGTCGACTTATCTGTCCCAGGCACAGTTCGGTTTAGAGAGATGGTGCCCATTGAAGCTGGGATAGCTTTGGCCAGTCGATTCATCACAGCATCGTGCCGATGTTTCCAGGCTGTTGAGTGTGGAGGGCAGTTGCAGAGTACATGTGGGAGTGTCTTGTTTGGATGGCCACAATGGTGGCAACGTTTATCATGGTTGCCAGTTTTAACAGCACCATTAAGAGGCACAACATTCAGGCGGGCTCGGTAAACAAAATGCCAGCAAAACAGGTGAAATATCTGTGTGGTATAAAGTGATTGTCTGAGTCCCATTGTGATGTCACCTCGAAGACCTTGCCCTGGTCAGGCTTGCCTAGAAGCGTGATGGTATATTTCTCCCTTAAAGGTTCTTTCAATGAACTTTCTAACAGATGTCTTGTTTTATGGGAGAAGCTTTGGACCTCTGGGGTTTCCCTTTGGTGATGGTGAGCTGAGGACCCTCTTCAGCAGCCCACTCCCATTGGCAGCCAATACGTTTGTTTAAGAGACGAGTTGCATTCCAGGTGCGGGTGAAGAGGGAAGAGAAGTCATAACCATCGCGTCCAAATTTATTTTCCAGCGAACCGGAAAGATAGGTTGTCAGGTCACTCTCAGATGGAATTCTAGCAATGCATTTTTGGACTTCTTTTAGGGAGCCTAGAGCAATAGATTGTACAGTCTTGTCAGGGCAAGTGAGAAGACGATGTGCATGGATGATGGTTGCAGCATCCCCTGAATCTCCCAGGTTAGGGATTCCTATTCCTCCATGTTGCTGAGCAATGGGCAGAATGTAGCACGTTTAGGGAGGCTAAGCCACTTCTTCAAGAAAGCCATAATTGCTCGCTTCACTCTATTAAGTGCTGTTTTCTGGACTGACCACCCTTGAAAAGCAAAGTCAATCCTTGGGAGGAGGAAAACCCTAAGTGCATCGATCTTTTGCCATGGAGCTAAGAAAGATGCATCGATCTTCATGGCATCCATCACAATGGCATGCAGCGTAGCCTCAGGAGTCTGGCAGCTTCGGAAGCCCTTTGGAGTCCCTAGGTGTTGGGGTAGGTATCTCCTTCTTTAAGATGGATCATGGGTTTCCCTTGGATGGCAAAATCAGCTGGCAGAACTCGATCCTTCAAGCTCCTATTAATGTGGAGCGTTGCACATTTTTTAGCATTAAACTGCAGACCCATCCAATCTGCAGCATGTGCAGTCACATTTATCATTTGCTGGAGTTCATCAGATTTTTCAGCTATCAGAACTAGGTTGTCAGCATAGGCCAAGATGCCAACTTTATTGCCATATAGCTTGAAGCCACCAGGACTGTTGATAATATAGCGGAAGAGAGGCTCCATAGCCAGGTTGAAGATGATTGGGCTAAGTGGACAGCCTTGTTTCACCCCGTGACGAACTCGGATTTCCGCCTTCCGCAGTCCGCACTGTGGTGGTACAGTTGTTGTAAAGTTCACAGAGCAAGTCAAGAAATGTCGAAGGCATACCCAATTCAGCCAGTGTTTCCAAGATGTGGGAATGTGGCACAGAGCCAAAGGCGCTGCTGATGTCAAGTCAGGCCACAGCACACTCTCGTCTGGTGCAACGAACAGTGTCGATAATTGTTTGTATTACAAAGTTGTGTAACAGCCCTCACAAGACATAAAGCCCTTTTGTTGAGAGCTGACGATGTGACCAGTGATGGCCCAGCAGCTTGTATACACCTCGTATTTGGTGCTGAAGAGGGAAATTGGGCACCAGTTGTTAGGGTCCGTAGGATCATCCTTCTTGTGGATGAGGACAATCATAGTTTTTTTCCAGCTGGTCAGCATATGACAGAATTGTTTACTGAAATTAAAAATGGTTGCTAAAACTAAGCAGCTGTCCTGGACTACAGCCAGCACAAGTCCAAACAAACACTGATAAGGACTGTTTAACAAAAAAGGAGCTAAAAGGCAGGCTACAGACCTTTTGGTTAGTCCACAAGAAGCACACCAGTAACAAAGCCAAGGTCAGGATTCCAGAGTCCACAGAAGTCAGTTCAGTCCAAGGTCAGGCCAGCCAGAAGGTAACAAGAGTCCAGTCCATTCCAAAGTCAAAGGTTCAAGACAAACAAGGATTCCAAGGAGCCAGTGCTGACAGTAATTGCACAGAAGGATACTGCAATAAACTCTGGCACTGAGTAGGCCTCTCCCAGGTGGTTAAGTAGGAGACTCCCTTCTCAGTGCCAGCTGAGGTTTGTTTGCCAATTGTCTCTTAGCAATTCTCCTGGACTGACGCACGCAAGTACTCTCAGCCCTGTGTTGCTTAAAGAAAGGCACCTCCAAGCTTGGCTCTTCCCCAGAGTCACCACTAGGCTGCTGAGCCTCAGGAGGAATCCCTCCAGCACTAGGACCTGGCTGAGCCTCCTCCTCTGGGGCTGAGAGGTCGCAGCTGGGATCTGGCAGAGCAGGATTAGCACCTGGTGTAGCCTCAATTTCCCCTTGCACTAGAGGAGCTACATCCTCCTCTTCATCCTCTGAGTTCGGCTCTTGGCTGGCCATGACAGCAGCCAGGATCGTACTTCTTCAGTAAACTATATTGAATGCCATCCTTGCTTGGAGCTGTATTTTCAGCCCTCATCAGTCTTGCCTCAACTCTTGAGGGGTAAAGTCTCTTAAAGGGATATTGTTTAGTTCATCCACTCTTGGCAGTCCATGAAGGTCAGCTGGGCAGGAAGCTCAACTTCCCTATCAAAAACAGATGTGAAGTGTTCATGCAGTTGGCCACTGGGGATGGTACAAAATGGAGATAGGCCATCTAGAACTTCCCTGACAGCTCTTGCTCTGTTTGCACAGTACAGTTTTTGGATGTGTGATGCTGCCCGAGGGTCATTTGAAGCTGCTTTATTTCTTCTCCTGTCCTTTGGATGGCAGGAGGGAGGTTATCTTGGTGTCCAGAGGTTGGTTGCCTAGGGTAGGCAGCTGTTCTTCCAACAGGTCTGGCTGCTTTGGAAAGTTCATTAATCAAGGAGCCAACTGTCGTTTCCAGGTCCCCAAAGGTCCTCACCTCCTGCAGCTTAGCCAGCCAGTAGGCTTTTGAATATCTTGCTGCAAGGAAGCTGCAGCGTCAACTGCAGTGTTGGTGTCAGCAAGAGTTGTCTGGGCACCTTGCACAGCATTTTTATTTCTCATGAGAACAGTGCTAGCAGGTGGTACAGATGGTTTCTTAGCAGGGTCAGCAGGCTTTTGATGGCTATTTGCCTGTCAGATGGATGATTTTCTGCTTGTTTATTGGTTGAAATATTGGCCCAAGAGCTCTGGTGGGCACTGTGTTCATTAATGAGTTCTTGTTGAACCATAGGTGTGGCTTGAGGTAGAGATGAACCACTGGGGAGACTAGCTATGCAACCTGATGTCTGGGCGCGCGTGCCATTACCCCCCTCTGAGGCACGCTGTCCCTTTTCCTAGCGTGGCTTTTGACATATGCTGAAAGCTGTATAAGGCACGCCTGCATATGACGCAGGTGCACCGTATTAATAAAACATGCCATGGGATAGGACATGAATTTTTACAGTACCAAACTTTCATGGCACTTTATTATTTGCAGTTCAAGGAAGAGGGAGGTGGTTTCAATATATTTGTTGGTCTCCGACTAGAACAGACTTAATGAATCCATAAAATCACATCAGTTAAATGGTCTTGACAGAAGCATGGACTTGACTTACCAGAACTAACCAACCATATTTAGGCCTAGTATAGTGTATTCATTATTTCCCCGTTGCTAAGTGGAGGCTCTTTGATTCTTTGCAGTCTTTCTTCAGCGGAGTATGAAAAGGGAGGACTTTCAGAGATTTTTCTTTCTTTCTGGTACAGTCCCCTGAACCCTTTGGAGCAAACCACAGTGCAAGGGTATTTTTGTATACAGCCCAATCATATAAATTCTTTAAGCATTTCCACTTCAACAAATATCAAGAAACATCAGGTGAAAAAAGTGTCTTTCAAACTTAAGAACTATCATGAACTTCAACTGTCTGACAGAAGGTTACTTCTAGGATTTTTAAGCAAATCCTCAAAGCCTCCCAGTTCATATTCAAAACTGAAACACATTTTTAAAAAAAACACACAGCTTCATACACTGCATACCCTCTTAACCCCTGAACATAAAACATGTTCTTATATTTTCTTCTTCCACACTTGTTACATTTATTAAATAGCCCTTTCTCCAATGATACTGATATAACCATCAATAATTTCCTTCATAAATCTAAGACATTTCTTTCTTGTATATTCTACCAGAAAATGATTTTGATTGAAATTGTCCAGACAGGAGTACAACTTAAATCTAAGCCCTATACTTACCCCACAGTTTGTTACTGACATTTTATACTAACAGTGTAGAAAGTGGCTTATTTAAATTCTATTATGTTTCTGACAGGAAAAAAATTATTGTTCAGCCTTGCTTTCAAACTACTTAGAGTGCTTGCTTATTCCTCTACAGTGGAAAGAAGATTTTTTTAAAAATAAAAATATGACTATAAACAAAATTATATTACAATTCTTTGAGACATTTTAGTTACTTGGTTAAAATGACATACCTAGCTACTCAGCATTCACTTTATAATAATCCCTTTCTTTTCCAAATCAACTTAGCCATCAGGCAGTAGCAACGAAAATGCTGGTGATCGGTTTTACAACTACACATTAGTTTTACATTTCATGACAGCCTAATTCTAGAGCGTTCCAAAGACAGACAAGAATGTGTTCTTAGAGTTTTTTCCCCTTGGACTTGAAAGAAGCATGAATTTAACTGATAAATGGGGGGAAATGGGAGTGCAGACATATATTTTTCATTTCACACTTATGTCAGTATAAATTCAACCCATGTATGTGTATTCCAAGTACTGTGATGAACATGCAAATCTGTAAGAAATCTGAGGACGTTTCCAGTAATTATCCATGAACACAGAGTAGGAATGGCATAATTAAAGTTTATTGAACTAGACAGTAAAACATTTCTGGATACTGGAGTGGATTACACTCCAGAGTGGCCATTAGGTCTCCACACTAGGAAAGGACCATAGACATTTCCTGTTCAGTCTTGTCCTCCTTACTTATTAAACAGGCCAGAGAAGGGCTGGCTGAGTTGGTAAAGGAGGTAGTCAGTGCCTCCCAACAACAAGGCAAAGTTCCATCCTGCTTAAAGGTCTTGATGGCCTTCCACTGACAGGTGAAGACATTCCTCTTCAGACAGGCTTTCAAAACACAAAGCTTTTAAAGAATGGCCTGGAGTGCTATATTGTTTTAATGTATTTTAAACATTTTTATCTTTTCAAATATTGGATATTTTAATATGTAATTTGTTTTAAAAGTTGTAGTAATTTAATTTAATTTTAATGTATTATTTTTGTATGTTTTTAATTGTATTATTTTTTTAATGTTGTAAGTTGCCCTGAGTCCTGGTCTTGGGAGAAGGGTGGGATATAATAATAATAATAATAATAATAATAATAATAATAATAATAATAATAATAGTTGTTGTCCGGGCAATTATATACCTTAATATACTTTCTAATTTGTCCTTCACTTCTGACTCCTAGCCTTCTACTATGAGGCTTGACCTCCTAGCTCTGACACCTACCTGGATACATTGTTCCAGGTTTCTCAGCTCCTGCCCCACACCCTGACCACACTGCTGTTTAATTTACTGTTGTTTGAACCTGACTGATTTTTAATAGCCTTAAAAAGCCCTACTGAGCCCTTCAAACAGGGCATAAGGCTCTCAAGAGAACCTTCAGCTCAGAAGTGTTGAGATGAATTTAGGAATGGGTAATTCTGAGATGAATCAATACCTGCTTAAGCTTTGTGGGGGAGAGCAATGGTCTTTTTAAAAAAACACAGTGCGCCCACACCATATGCGGCTGCGCCATACACGGCTTTCAGCTTGCACTGAAAGTTGTGCTCCGTGCCGTGGCCATGAGCCCCATTGTTTTCAATGGGGCTCCAGCATATGTGGTATTTCCTTTATGCGTGGGGGTGGAATGGATCCCCCATGAGGGAAGGGTACACTGTAAAATAAAACAAATGTTTTGAATTTTTGACCACTTGTCCCAAAATCCCTCACCCAGGACCTGATTTTAACATTTCTCCATCCAAAAGCAACAGGAGAACAGTTAGCAAGTGCTGATAGCTACCATTTTTTTTCTTCATAAGTGAACTTGAGGTAGTCTGGCCATCATTTTCCCCAGAATGTTTCAACGTTTTATCAGAGTTACTGTGACATCCCCACCACCACTTATAGTACTGGAGCTTTTGAAAAAGTATGGTCATAAAGAGTAAGTTCAAAAGCACAAGAACCATCACTAATGGTAAGCTTATCATCACAGACGTGTTTCAGAACCACAGCTTGGAAAGTTACTTTTTGGGTTACAATTCTCAGAACTCCTAATTGGCATTATCTGGGAACTGAAGTCTGAAGTCCAACTGAAGTCCTGAAAGTAACTTTTCCAGGTTCTATTCAGAATGACAATGCTGCTGACCCTTTGGCTAAAGCTTTTATTTCTTGAAAAAAAATATTGTAAGCTTTTACAGCAGGGTTGAAAAACTGTAGCTACAGAACATATGCAGCCTTCATTAGCTTTGATGATCCCTCCTGTTCACTATTGCCACTGTTGTCATATTATTGCTACTGTTCCTATTGCTATTGGGACCATATGGTTACTGATGACTTTCAAGTGAACCACAATAAATTATTCCCACATGTGGGATTTTATGAGTCCTATCACTATATTATTTCATAAAATACTTTTTCCGATAAATATGAAAGAATAGTAACTTTCCATGTTGAATTATGTTGCATATTAAAGATATCATGAGAGCCCAAAAGGTCTGCTTGGTAGCAGTGGCCCGTTCTGCACGGGCGTAAAGTACGTCCCCAGGACGTACTAGGGTTAGGAAAGGGCATTGTTTACGGACGCCCCTAACCCTAGTACATCCTGGGGACGTACAAAATGGTGGCACCCGTTCTACATGGGTGCTGCCATCTTGACGTCACAGACGCATAGCGTCCGCACATCCCGCAATGGAAGTGACGTTGTGAGTGCACCATTGCCCACTTCCGGTGCCACTTCTGGTTTTTGCGGCTTCTTTTTGTTACGTCTGGGAACCGTGCGGTTTGACTGCTGTGGTTCCCGGATGCAGCAACCTGCGGTGCCGGCAGAGCACCCATTTTGGGTGCTCTGTAATGTGCCAATGACAGCTAAAATATTTTTCCTGTTCAAGACATGGCAGAAGGACAGTGGCAGGGATGCTATGTACAATTTTGTTCAAAAATAAATGGGAGAAATCACTGCATTACTATACTAGGATGCTGAGGTTTTCACTGTAGTTCTTTGCTACAGACAAAGTATATTAATTCAGAACAGTTATTGACAGCAATGTTCATTAGGTTGCAGATTTAATACATCACTGTGCTGGTTACAAGGGAAAAGGCAGTATGTAAAATCAATGTAAAGTAAGAAATGCCACCAATTAATGGCACTCAACTGCACAGTGAGCATAATATTTAAAATTCATCTTTATCTAATATGTGCAATCAGCCTTAAAGTTCTGTAGAGTGGAATACATTTAGACAAAACAGCATTCAAATACCAAAGATTGATTTAACCATAATAAATGGATAGGACAAAATAAAGTATTAACATTAAAATACATATGGGATATTCTGTTTTCCCTTCACAGAAGTTGTATTTTATCCTTTTTGGCATAAAACAAAACAACAAAAGAGTAAATGTTTCCAAATCTCTGGCAGGAATTTCCATTTGCACATTGGTACTTACCGTGAAGGTTTGTTTTCTACAGTAGTGGGGAGGGAAACCTCACATAGGGTCTTGCTCCTCCCATGTGTTTCCAAGGAAGGGCTTCTTCAAACTGTCGATCATCTTATCTACCCTAAGTGGGGGAGGTACCACCTCCACCCAGTAACAAGCTCCAACCCCCCGCCCACAAAAATACCACCAAAGGCTCCAAAAGAGAAAAAAAATCACCAACCAGAATACTGCAAGAAAGTAACCTTCACAGCAAGTACAAATGTTCCATTTTCCTACAGTGTGGAGGGTAACTCTTACACTGAGAATCACACTAGCAGTTACCATACCTATTATGTGGTCAATAACTGAAAACTACAGACAAACAAGGTGCTGCAAAACATGTCTGCAAAAGGACCTGTCTGGAGAAGTGAATTTGTCAGTGTTATAATGTCTGATTAAGGACGACACAGAAGGCCAAGTGGCTAACCTGAAAATCTTCACCTTTCCTAAAGCCTCAGAGGTAGCGGCACTGTGAGTGGAATGTGTCCGAATTCCCCCCAAGAACCACTATGGAACTGTGGACATAAACCAATTCAATGAAAAGTCCCAACCATTGAGACAAAGTGGCAGTCAACACCCTCTTCTCTTTAGTAGCCTCATGAAAGGAAACAAAAAGGTAATCTGATTTACAAAAATTTCTAGTTCTTTCTAAATAAAACTTAAGAACCCTATGCACATCCAATCTGAGCTACTCTTTCTCTTGCACTGCTTTAGGATATAGGCAAAAGGAAGGAAGAACTATCTCCGAGATCAATGAAAAGCTGAATTCACCTTAGAAAGAAAGAAAGGATCTAAACAAAGAACTACTGAATCCTTACTCTTTACCCAGTGATGGGGACCTCAAGACAGAGACCCTGTGAGCAACAGTAAGGTAATAAACCTCAGATCCACCAATGTTGAAGGCTCAAAAGCAACCTTCAACAAAGCCTATAAAACAACATTCCAAATTCCAAGAAGTAATGGGATGCAAGCACCTTGCCTCATTTCCCTTTCAAGATAGGCCCAAAAGTTGGCATGTGTCTCTGGAGGATGCTAGTACTAAGTAATAGTACTTATCTACAATAAGGCCAAGATAGAATCCATTGAGGCTGATTGGAAAAGAAAAATTTAACTTTTTTTAACCTGCGGTAGCCAGGCTAAGAAATGGTTCCAGGGCAATAGCAAAGTCTGCTGTTCCAAGACCTGGGTAAGCCATGTCTCCCTCCCTCGTGGAAATCAATCCCACCACAAAGCCACAGTCAGACCTTAAACCTCTTCCTCACTCTCTTTCCCATCACAAAGATGCCACCAAAATTTAAACCCCTGCCTCACTGTTTTCCACCGTCACACAAGGAAACCTCTTCCAGAATTTAAATCCCTTTCCTTGCCCCACTTCTTCTGCTGCCCCTCCCTGAGATGGATCAGTGGCAAAGGGGTTTAAAATCCAGCAGAGGCTTTCTGATGGGAAGGCTGAGAAGGTGTGAAACAAGAATCAAGAAAGGGTTTAAATTCTGGCAGAGACTCTGTGATGGAAAGATGGCAAACACTGCAGGAAGAATGACTTTTTGGTATCCAGACCTTGTTGCCCAGGCAAATGCTAAATGCTGACTTGAGCATCCATAGTTTTTGGTATCTACAGGGGTTTCTGGAACAGCACACACACACACACCCCCAATACCATGAGTATCTTCTTTGTATAGAAAACAGTTCTGATTTGCAGAGTTCAGAGACTTCACTTATTCAATCTATTAAACAAACAAACCCCCTATAATTTAGAATAAAATGTATTCCCATCTGGGATTATGTTTTACATTTGTAAGCATATAAAGAAAGCTGAAATCTTTACTCATGTAACATATATATAATTTAATTGTGATATAAATGTTATTTACCACTTCATTGACAGAACTGGGGTAGGAAAACCAGAAAAGCTGTTTCATTTATAATATTGTTTTATAGTAAGCTTTATGGTCTTGCATTGGGGGTGATGCTTGTTCTTCTCCCAGGCAATTAAGATGTACAAAGTTAAAATGCACTGATTTAGACATTCATGTGTTTTAAAAGCAATGCACTTTTACTATTTGCATCTTAGTTATTAGTATAATATTTATACAACCAGTACTTAATGTTTATGGATATCTAAATCCTGCTTTATGATAATATAGGTTTTAAAACTCTGCTGCTAGTGGTACATAATTTTTAAACAAATTATGCATACCAGGGGCAAAACCAATTTAATTCAGTTGCATTTAATAGGAAATATATTTATGATATTCATAATCATGTTTCATTAATAGCAGGTTATGAAAATCTTAACAAACTTATTTATAGGATATTTTATAAATTGCTCTCGTCATACAAAAGATTTTTGGCGTCACCAGTGAAATATGATACATTTTAATGAATTCTCAATTTGGTATATGACAAGGGCTGCATCTGCACTGCATAAATAATCCAGTTTGACACCACTTTAACTGCCATGGCTCAATACTATGGAATTCTGGGGTTTGTAGCTTTGTGAGATAGTTTGCCTTCTCTCTCAGAGCTCCAGTGCCACAAAAAAGCCCTACAAATCCCAGGATTCTATAGCATGGAGCCATGGCAGTTAAAGTGGCATCAAACTATATTATTTCTGCAGTGCAGATGCAGCCAAGCACACCTTTAAAAAACAACAACCCACACCTGTTGATATATGTATGTTTGGCACTTCAGGACCTGGTAAGACCCAGGAAAGACTCTGTTAGAAACCCTTGGAGAGCTGTTGCTAGTTGGTCTGGACTACATTGAGCTCTTGCTAAACAGACCACCAATATGCTGATTCGGTTACAGACAGCCTTCCATTTTCCTAAACAAAGCATCCTTGATATGTCCTTCGAAAGATGCCATTCAATCTGTACTACTTGTTCAACATACTACATACACGTGTGTGTGTGTGTGTGTGTGTGTGTGTGTGTGTGTGTGTCAAGGGCAGGTTTGGGGGCCAAAATTATTGGTTTTGAAATGACCCATTGATATGTTAACAGAAAAAAAAATGTGGGGCTCAGGATGGGTCTTTTCATATACATAGGGGCTCTTGGATGTTTGCCCTCTGCAGCAGACAGAGGTTGCTTATCTGCTGCAGCAGGGGTATGCCAGAGAGCTGCCATCACAGGCATTTTTCCTCCCAGGCATTGCAAAAGGCTAGTGGAGACAGTAGAGGGGATTGATTTTTTTTAAGGTTCTCCTGGAATGGATCCAATGAAATAAAGAGCTTTTGACAAGTCAACATGAAGACTTCTTGTCTTTGGGATTTCCCTAAGACGACAGGGAAAGTGGGGGCTGGGATTATGACAATAGCTTAGTACTGTAAAGAAGCACAGAACCCCCCACCTGCTCTCCCTGATGCAGCAGGGAAATCTTAAAGAACCCCCTTTTCCATTTTTTTCTAGTAGCATTATCATACTGATCCATGTGTAAATGGGCTCGGTTTTTTGGTGTCAAATTTTGGCATTTTTTTTAACTTATGCATGAGTATATACAGTAATCAAACACTATTGTAAACAGTTGGAGACACAGCACTGTCAACTTGAACGTGTCCGTTGTACCTACCACAGTCTTGTTTAGAGCTAGCTACCTATGTGCGGTACTCCTGGGGAGCAAAGGATATGCTCTATATTATTAAGTCTACTGATTGTTGTTGAGAATTACACATGCCTTAGATTGGATGGCTGCCGAATCAAATCACCAATGCCACACCCTGAACTATGATCCAGTTTTTAAACTTGTTCCCCCTCCCCCCCCCCCCCCCCCCCTTCATCCACAAATCAGAGCATGTTATCCAAAACAGCCCCAAAAAAACCCAAAAAAAATCCTCCCTGCACACCAAAGCAATCATGACCCAAGTCCAGAGCATGTTACCCCAAACAGGAAAAACCCCCCAAAAGGACATCCCTGGACTCAGACCCATCATCCTCCACAAATCAGCGCATGTTATCCAAAATCAGCCAACAACCCAAAAAATCCTTCCCTGCCCACACCAAAGCCATCATGCCAAGTCAGCAGCAGTTACTCCAAACAGAACAACCTCCAAAGCATCCTCGCACTCCAAGACCCAATCCATCCAAAAATCAGAAGCATGTTATCCAAACAGCCTCCAAAAACCCAAAATATCCTCCCTGCCACCCAAAGCCATCCTACCAATTCCGACACTGCTCCAGTAGCAAACCCATAATCCACACTTGAATAAAAACCAAAAAAATTAAAAATTTAAACACTAAAATAAAAAAAAAAAATTAAAAAAAATAAATAACATAAACAGCCAACCAGCACCCACCCAGACAAAAGCATGGTCACGAATGCTCTCAGCCCACCCCCACCACAAGAAGAAGGCCTAAAAATCCATCACCTACCGCCTTAGATAAGAAATTGCTGAATATGCCTGAGCTCTTGATCTGAAGAAATAGAAACCTGCTACGTATGCAGAAGCCAGAAAATATTCCAACGTCCCAGGCCGAAACCAGCGAAAAGTTGAACCGCCCAACCTCGGTCCAGCAGCTCCCAATGCGTCTTTCTCTCAGAGTCCGATAGCCGGCCAGCCAGGACCAAAGCGGGGCCGATCAAGGAAGCCCGCGCTTTATTTTCTCCAAGGCAAGCCACCCCCCCCCCAATTCGTTAGCCAATGCCAATTGATCGGTCTTGATTTCGCAAGCCAAATCCCTCGCTTGCCTAACGAAATCCAAAATTCGCGCACTAGCTAACGAAACCCCGCCCCCCTCTATAGGTTTCCGTTAGCCCTTGCAAATCCCTGGAAAGCAGCTACTGTACTGCTAGCATGCACTTTGCAATCATTTCGAATTCGCGGCCTGACAAAGAATTTCGAACCGCCAATGTCTCGTAACCCGGAACAGTTTTTCCAAGCGCGTTTTTCGTTATCCGAATATTCGTACACCAAGTCCTTTCGTTAATCCGGATCGGTAGTAGTGATTGCTTTTCGGGTGCGGTTACCTGCCGAGTCTGGCTTCGGGGTTGCGGCGTGATGGGGGGCTACCAGGGTGGGCATGTTAGGTGGATGGGGAGTGATAGTTGGAGAGGGAAGGGAGGCGCCGTGGGAGGCTAGGGGAGGTCGGTAGGAAGAGGAGAGTTTGGGTGGGGATGGTTGAGTGAGGGGGAAAGGGGACGAAGGAGGGGGGACGGGCGAGAGGAGAGAGAGGGGGGCTGATGAGGTATGAGGGGGGCAGAGGTGTGTGTTGTGTGGGGTTAGGTGGGAGGAGTGGGTAGGGAGGGGAGGGTGAGGGAGGGAGGAGGTTTAGACGATGGGGGGGAGATAGGGGGTGAGGGGCAGGGAAGAGGGGGGAGGCTGTCTGGAGAGTGGGGGATTTGAGGGGGGGGGGGTAGGACGGGGAAGTGGGCAGTTGGGAATAGAGGGGGGGTGGGGGCGTTGCCCCCCCCCCCCGTTGGGAGGGGGCTGGAGGGGGGGGAGAGTGAGTGGGAGTGAGGAGTAGGAGGGGGGAGGAGGGGTGAAGGGGAGGAGGCGGGATGCGGAGGGGAGGGGCGACGGGGGGGAGGTGGAGGGAGAGGGGGGGCTGGGCAGGGCAGGGGAGGGGTAGGATGGAGGGAGCGGGGCGGGGGGGGGCAAGAGTGAATAGGGGTAGTGGGGGCGGGGGAGGGAGGAAGAAGGGAGGAGGGAGTAAGAGGGGGGAGGAGTGGGAGGGGGGGGAGTGTGAGGTGAGAGGTGGATGGAGCGGGGGGGGGAGCATGGGGGTGGGGAGGTAGAATGGTGGTGGGGGGAGTCCGAGGGGGAGGGAGGGGGGTGGAGGAGTAAGGAGCAGCGGGAGTGTCTCAGGAGAGGGGCAGGAGGTATGAGTGAGGTAGTGCAGGAATGGGGGGAGGAGAGGAGAAGCGAGGGGGGGGAGGAGGGCGGGTGAGGGGGGGAGGGGGAGGGAGCAGTAAGGCGAGGAGGGTGGGTAAGTGAGGATCAGAGGAAGGAGAGGAGATGCGGAGGGAAGGGGGGGGCGATGGAGGAGGATGAGGGGTATGGGAGGGGACAGGGGGGGATGAGGGGGAGGGGAGAAGGGGAGTAGTGGGGCGTGGAGTGTGGCGGGGATGGGGGGGGTAGTGAGGGGAGAGGAGAAGTTAATAAGCCGGAGGTGAGGGGCTAATGGAGAGGGAGCGAGATGAGCGGAGGGAGGAGAGGGGGAGAGGAGAGGGAGGCAGGGGGCAGGGGGGGAGGAGGGGGGAGGGCTAGGGAGTATGGCTACAGCCGTGTGCGGAGAAGGGGGAATTAGGAGGATGAGGGATCGGGTGGTGAAGGAGGGGTGGGAGGAGGGATCTCGGGAGCAGGGATGAGGGAGGGAGTCGGAGAGAGGAGTTTTGGTGGGGAGAGGTGAGGAAGCAGGGGGGAAGTGACTTCTAGGGTGGGGAGGACGAGGGGGGGGGAGTGGGGGCGCTGAGGAGTGCTGTAGGCTGATGCTGAAGAGGAGAGGGGGATATGTCAGGGGGGGTGGGTAGGGAAGGAGGAGGAGGATGAAGGAGGAGATCAGCAGGGAGTAGGAAGGCGGGAGGGGAGGAGGAGTGGGGAGAGGGGGGGGTGGGGAGTAGGACGGGGGAGTGAGTATGTGGGGAGAGGTGTAGGGAGAAGGAGGGGGGGTGAGTGAGGGGAGGGTCGGGGAGGGGACGGCTATGGGAGGGGATATGCTGGGGTGGGAGGGGGAGGATAGAGTTTCTGAGTGGGGAGAGAGAAGGGGGAGTTAAGGATGGGAGGGTGAGCGTGGGAGCGGTAGGGCGGGAGGGGATAGCGTTGTTCGGGTGGGAGTGCAGAGGTGGGGGGGAGGGAGGGTGATGGGGCAGAGCTGGGCAGAAGGAAGATCGGTGGAGGAGGGGGAGAGAGTGAGGGGGGAGGGAGGGGGAGTAGTGGGAGTTGTAGTCTAGAGAAGGGAGCGGTGTGAGGGGGAGGAGGAAGAGCAGATTGGGGGAGAAAGGAGAGGATGCGAGAAAGGGAGGTGCAATGATGTAGGTGAGACGGCTGACGGATGGGGCTCGGGAGGCAGGATGGGAAGAGGTGATGGAGGGAGGAAGGAGGGGGAGGGGGAGGTGGGAGGTAGGGTAGAGGCGGTAGGGAAGAGTGCGGGAGGGGGGGGAGTGGGGAGAGAGTGGGCTGAGGGGGATAGGGAGGGGGAAGAGGGCGAAGGACGTGGGGATGGAGACGAACGTGGCAGTTTCCGAGAAGAAAGGAAGGAGGGTAGAGGGAGGTGGAAGGGGTGAGGAGGAGGGGGGGGAAGGGGGGGGATCCATGGGGTGTTGGGGGGGGGGGGAGGGGAGATGAGTTTTGGGGGAGAGTGGGGGGTGGGGAGAGTTGGGGTAGGAGGGCGTGTGATGGGGGAGGAGGGACGAGCATGGCAGATGTGCGGGTTGAGGAGGATGATGTAGCTCGATAGTTAAGGATCATGAGGAGAGAGCGAGTAAGCGGCTTAGGTAAGAGCTATTGCATGAGAGTGGAGAAGTGGTAGGAGGCAGAGAGTCGATGCGATAGGTGGGTATTGATGTTCGTTTCCGGAACATTCTCCATTTTGTGTTTTGATATTTTTTTGGATTTGTCAGTAGGAGGTAGCTATTTTATTAAGCTATTTTATTCTTATTTTATTAATATTATATCACTCTATATATGTTATTTTTATAGTATTTAGTTGATTTATTGTCTTTATTTATGATGTATTGTATGGTTCTTTTTGGTGAGCCTGGTTGGTTGAGCGTAGACATAGGTCTCTATCAATTCTTTATTTGGTATTGGAATATTTTGTATATATTCTCCTAATTATATTATCATTTATTATTTATTTTTATATTTTTTTATTTTTATTTCAATATTATTTTCCTCGTTAGATTCTTTTTATCTTTTCTAATTTATTTAAATTAATATTATTATTTATCTTTTAGTTGATTATATTTTTTTTTTTATAATTTCTTATTTTTATTACTTTATTATTTATTATTTTCGGCGTTTTTCCCCCCTTCCTGCCCCCATCACAAATTGCTGCCCGCAAGACAAAACAAGCAGAGCAGAATTAGAACATAGAATCATAGCGTATTGGAAGAGACACTCAGGGCCATCCAGCTCCAACCCCTGCATCGCAGCGAAATCCAATCAAAGCATCCCTGACAGATGGCCATCCAGCCTCTGTTTAAGACCTCCAAGGAAGGGACTCTATCACCTCCGAGGGAGTGCATTCCACTGTCGAACACCTTACTGTCAGAGAATTCCTCCTAATGTTCAGGTGGAATCTCTTTTCCTGTAGCTTGCATCCATTGTTCCGGTCTGTTTTCTGGAGCAGCAGAAAACAGCCTTGCTCCCTCTTCAACATGACATCCTTCAAATATTTAAACAGGGCTATCATATGCCTCTTAATCTTCTTTCTCAGGCCTAACATCCCCAGTCCCATAATCGTTCCCCTCATAGGCATGGTTCCTCCAGACCCTTCCCCATTTTTGTCGCCCTCCTTTGGACCACCGCCTCAGTTCTCAATGTCCCTTATCTGAATTGTGTGACCCAGAACTGGACACAGTATTCTAGGTGGCGGCCTGACCAGAGCAGAATACAGATGCACATTACTTCTCTTGATCAGACACTATACTTCTATTGATGCGCCTAAAATAGCATTGGCCTTTTAGCTACGCCGCATCACACTGTTGACTCTGTTCAACTTGTGGTCTACTTGGACTCCTAGATCCCTTTCACACGTAGTTTAATTCAGCCAGGTGTCACCCATCTATTTTGTGCATTTTATTTTCCGCCCTAAGTGCCATACCTTACATTTCTCCGTGTTGAATTTCATTTTGTTAGCTTTGGCCCAGACTTTCTAGTCTATTCAGGTCATTTGAATCTTGAATCCTGTCCTCTGGGGTATTAGCTAGTCCCCCTAATTTGTTTTGTCATCTGCAAATTTGATAAGTATGCTCCCAATTCTGTCATCCAGGTCATTGATAAAGATGTGTTGAATAGCACTCGGCCCAGGACAGAGCCCTTTGGGACCCACTGGTCACTTCTCTCCAGCGATGAAAATGAGCCATTTTGAGCACCTTTGGGTTGGTCCCGGTCAACCAATTACAAGATCCATGTAACAGTTCCTTTGTCTAGCCCACATTTTAACCAGCTTGTTTGCAAGTATGTATGGGAAACCTTGTCAAAGGCCTTATGAATCAAGATATACTATATCCACAGCATTCCCTTCATCTACCAAGCTTGGTATATTTTATCAAAGAAAGAGATTAGGTTTGTCTGGCATGACTTGTTTCTCGCCAACCCATGTTGACTTTTTGTGATTATGGCCATGCCTTCTCAGATGTTCACAGACTCTCTGTTTAGATCTGCTCCAGAATCATTTCCTAGTACTGATTCAGACGAACTGGACCGATAATTGTTGGGATCCTCTTTTTTCCCACTTTTGAAGATGGGACAACGTTTGCCCCTCCTCCAGTCGGCGTGGGATCTCTCCTGTTTTATATATATTCCATCTACATTCTGCTTGTGTTAATAGGGTGCCTTGAGAATATTTCAGATGTTCTTTCTTGATTCTTCATAACTGGGTGGATAGAAATAAAATTCAATTAGATGTAAGGAATATTTTTTTCCAGAATATTGAAAAAATGCCTTAGGCTAGAATAAAATGTTTTAATATAGTTAGTATATCTTCATGCAACTGAACTGATGTCTGTGAATTTTAACACTTCTTTTTTCCATACTCCCAAAACAATTTACAGAGTGGATAAACCACTTACCACTTTTACATTGTATATCATATAAACTTCTCAGTGCTATAGTTTTTTGTTGGGTTTTTCGGCTAGTGGCCATGTTCTAGCAAGAGTTTCTTTCGGACGTTGTTCAGCATCTGGGCTGGCATCTTAACTTCTCGAAGATACCAGCCACAGATGCTGGCACAACGTCAGAAAGAAAACTCATCTGCTAGAACATGGCCACATGCCCCAAAAACCCACAAAAAACTATGGATGCCAACCATGAAATCCTTCGACTTTACATTGGAAATCTCTCAGGCAATTCATATTTCAGCTAGTATCTTGGAAGGAATGTTTCTTCTAATCATTGAGTACAAAATATGAATGCGTACTAACTAGGACATTGACGTATCACTGAAAAAAGTGGAATGCATCAAGAATATACGAAGATGTGGATATTTTCTATGCTTTGATATATAGAAATATACATCACATATTTTGAAGTATTTAGTGTAGTTTAAATAGAGCTGTGTGCACCTTGTCCAGTGATGGGCAAATTGACACTGTTTTGGTTTCTACACAGTGTTCAGTTTTTCTGTTGGTTTGTGAATGTTCAGTGAGTAAGCTTAAATATTATATGCAGTTTGTATGCACATTCCCTTATGTATATATGGCAAGTTTGCAAGGAACTTGGGTGTGAAATCATTTGAAGGCTTTTAGTGCTGCAACTCAAATTGTTGTTTCATATCAAATCTGTAGCCCTGTATACGGACGGAAGCACTCCGGCAAGGAAGCGGGCACTGCGCACGGCTAGAGTACCGTTGGCGAAAACACTTTGCTAGAAGACAAGGCCTCTCCTAGACCAACTGTTAGAGGACGACGAGAGAGAGGCAATACGAGCAACTAAGAACTTGTCTATGGTGCTCGTATTGCTGTCCGCAGAGTCGCGTCCCGGCAGAGTTGTTCAGGGTGGTCGAGAGCTAACTCAGCTCCCTCCCGCCTGAACCAGACCCTTGAACTATAAGGCCTGCTGTGACCTGTTTTAACGACTTTTTTGCGGATAAAACCTCTCAGATAAGTGAAGGTCTGAACGCTGACATTTAGCGAACCTAGGGTAGAAGTTCCAGAGCCCTGCGTCGGACTTTATTAAACGGATCGGTTTGAGTCGCGTGAGTACCGAGGATGTGGACAAGATCCCTCGGAGAGTGTTCGGAGACAACCTGCCTCCGCGATCCCTGTCCCGCGGGCTAGCGGCCAGGGGGGGCCGCGCGTACAACATGTTACCCCGGATAGTTATACATCTCTGGAGGGATGGGCAATTTCCATCACAACTGAAATTGGCCATTGTAAAACCTATCCTTAAAAAGCCCTCCCTTGACCACCCTGTACATAATAATTATCGGCCTGTTTCGCTGCTCACCAATTTTGGAAAGGTGATGCAGATCGAGGGGCGTGGTTTTGCAATCCAGCTCAGCGACGGTCTTGGATAAACGGATTACTGCGACCCATTTCAAACTGGCTTCCGGGTGGGTTACGGGTTGAGCGGGCCATGGTCGCCTTGGTCGCATGATCTCCGTCTGGGCATCGACAGGGGAAGCGTGTCAGTCTCTGCTGGTGCTCTTGGACATCTCAGCGGCTTTCGATACCATAGACCATGGTATCCTTCTGGGACGCCTGGCAGAGGTGGGAATCGGGGGCACTGCGCTCCAGTGTTCCGGTCCTCCTCTCTGGGGACCCCCCCCCCCCCCACAACCCCGGGCCTGCCAGCTGACGCACGTCAGCTCCGATGCCAGCCGGGCCCCCCCTAAAACCCCCCGGCCCCCCGGCTCCCCCCTCAAGGAGCCACTTCTGTCTCCCAGCTAAATTAACACATTTACATGAACCGCTGCCCCCCCCCCCGACGAGATCATCCGCGAGACAGGGAGCGCGGGGTTATCAGACGCTGATGACACCCAATCATCTTTCTCTATGTCTCCGACGCCCAGTGCACCGAGGATGGTCTCTCCCCCTCGTCGCGCCCTGCCGAAGCTCAGTACATGGCTGCATGAGGGAAACCAGACTCAAGTTGAACTCCCAGCACCGCACCCCCCACCCCCCCACCCACCGCGCCACCCCCCCGGTAGCCCAGTGATAGGTTCCCCGGTCCCAGGAATGGCTGTGGTTCCCCACCGTCCTGCAACGCCCCGGGCAACGCCCCCCCTGTGCAAGGCCACACGCGCGCAGCGGGGGTGCTTCTCTGACTCGTCGCCCCTTCAACCTGACATGCCTCAGGTGAATGCCGCACGCCCCGTCCAGACACCTGTCCATCACTTCGGCTCTTATTCGCCAGCCTGCCCCATACCTGCGCCCAGAGGCACCTAAAACTGTTGAACCATGCCTCTGCGCTAACCTCGAGACTGGATTTCTGCCACATGTACTCTACCATGGGGCAACCCTTATACCAACTCCAAGCAACCTGCAAATGTGCCAAACATGGCAGCCCCGGCTCGGTCACTGGCGTTCCAGGACTCAGCCACCATAACACCAGTACGATCTCCTTGGCTGCCCATTCGCTTCCGGGCTCAATATAGCGTGTTGGACTTCCAACCTATAAAGCCCTAAATGGCCTGGTCCGGCATACCCTAAACGGACCCCTCTCCCCGTACATTCCCGCCTCGCACCCCTCAGAACGTCTGGGCAGCATTACTAAGGTGCCTGGCCCGCCGCCTAGATTACCTCCCACACACGGAGCGACATTCTTCCACAGCGCGCCCCAGCCCTTTCGCGAAAACGCTGCCCACTGAGCACCCGCACGCTACCACCCGGCCCCAATTCAGGAAGGACTTGAAACCTCCGCTTCCAACACGGCACCCCGACCTAAACATCCTTCGCCGCCATCCCTACCTCTTTCGTGGCCAATAGGTTGCGCCCTAAGCGGCCTTTAACCTGCTTACTTTTATTGAACCATTACCCCTTGTTGTCATGTAATTTTATTCGTTACTATTATCGATTTTTGTGTTTATCTGTTGCAAGCCGCCCTGATCGCTACGGAAGGACCGCAGGATAAAACCAACTTTATTTATATATTATTTAACTAAATCTTCCACTCAATAACCCTAGACAACACACCGGCTAATTCCTAGACACATATACACACCCCCACACACACCAACACACACAAAACTTTCACTATCATGTTTTTTATACAACTAACACAGCATATTTTTGGAAGAAAGAAATGACTTTACAGAATTATGTTACGTAGACAACTGCCTATCTGAAAATGTTTACTTCCATGCAAATGTCACTCATATACATCCATAATTTTTCAAGTGATTCTCAAAAACAACCTGATCACCCACAGCTTTATTCTCTACTAGTA
>NW_024802937.1:21918-50966 GCF_019175285.1 Sceloporus undulatus
GGGATCTGTGGTTTTGGTCCTTCGCGGACGGCAAGTGGGGAGGGACAAAATGGTGAACGCGACCAGGGGGTGCCCCCATTATAACCAATGGGGCTTGAATATCTGCAGTATTTTCGATTCACAGGGGAAGGGATCTGGAACAAATGCCTTGCGAATAGAGAGGAACAAGTGTAATCTGAATAATGTAGCTGTCTTGAGCATGGACCAGATGTATAGCCTGCTACAAAGTATGTAGCATAACAGCTATGAATGCTTCTTTGAGATTTTTGTCTCTCCAGATTTCTCAGCTACAGTCTCTCACTGGTCTCCCTGCATCCTAGTCCAACACTCAAAGCACTACACCACGTTGGCTCCTTTCAGAATGATATTATCTTCCTTATTCAAAGCAGGACATTTCATTAAGTGTTAACATTATTTTGTGACCAAGATTGCATCATCATGCAAAACAGAAGAGGAATTTTATGAATAAACAACCCCCAGAGCACAGAGTAGATGTTAAAAGATGCAATAATAATTCAATAATAGATATGGTTATTGTTTTGTGTCTTAAATTGTCAGTTAGTAAGTGAATTAAGGTGTCCCTCTTGAAGGCACAAAAGAAAATGAGATATAAACATTAGAAAGTTGACTAACCAAAGAGTTAACCTTATTGCATCCAACATTATAATTTTAAAAAGTTGTAACTGGAGTCATTCATGACACAGCAGCCTTATTGGTACCTGACCTCAAGGCATCTACAGATAAAAATGAAAGCTATTTTGTGAGTTGACACCAACATTTCAAGCTAGCTGTTACGACTGGAAGTGTTCTTCCTACTCCCTAGAGTAAGACTGTTAGTGCATGCCACAGCGAGTGTTAAGAATGGTTTGCCTTTAGTTGAAATTGTGCAACTCAAACAGATTTGATGAGGAAAAATACAAACCACAGTTTTGAAAATAACAATATTCAAGGGCCAGATGTATCAGTGTCAGCTTCCATAGTACTGCAAAGATTTCAAAACCCAAAATCAAATATTTGACCCCATACTACAAGAAAGGACATTAAGACAAAAGTTTTAATTATTACAAATGTAACCTAAATGAAGACAAAATTAAAACTATCAATATCTCTTCATAATTCTGCAGACATTATAGCTTGGAATAAAAACCTAGTGAATGATATAATTATGAATATATACAGGACCAAGAAAGCTAGGCAGACATTCCAGGAAGGGGGTAATCAAAGGAATAAGGAGATATGTTTCTTCCATCTCTACAAAAATTATACAGGTGTATATGGAAGGCAAACCTCCTTGAACAAGAAAACCCCATGACAGTGTCACCTTAGGGTCTACACAAGTCAGAAACAACTTGAGAAAGTGGGAAAATTGAACCTTGGTCAGCAGTCCAATGCTCAAACTACACCACAATGGCTACATATACAATTACATATAGGACTTCATTTCCTTTAAAAACAGCTAAATGGAGAATATTAGGGTGAATTCGTTAACAATAGTAAATATTAAAGTGAACTAGTACAATTTTCCCTAAAAAAATTTGGAGGTTGGGGCTTAAGTAGTTAGTAGAATCTCTCTATGCAGTCCTTAAACATGAAGGAGCATAAATCTTCATAACAGAGGTTATGGCGTTCTGACAATCAGTCCCTTTAACCCACTAGGATAAAAGCAACATTTTCTTTTTCTAACCTTGCAATGCAATGTATTTTTGTAAAGAAAGTGATGGCACTGCCTTAAGTTGAGAATTGTTTATAAAGTTTTATAGCTTTATATAAATTTATATGAAGTCTTGTTTATAAGGAAGAGGAGTTATCTCTTATTAGCTCAGCATCTACCTGTGAAAAAGTTGCTTGTTGTTATTTTAAAGTTTTACCCCACTTTATTTAAAAATTAACTCAAGACAGCTAACAATAATAAACCATCACAAGAATGTAAAAGCATCTACCTCAACCCACACAAAAACAATCATTGTAGAACAGCATTAACATAGCTAGCGAAGAACTCACATAAATGACAAATACAGCAATTTAGAACAACAAAGTATTCCTGACATCGACACACACACACACACACACACACACACACTGAGCTAAAAGCCTCTTGAATAAGTTTACCTTAACCGACTACCTAAAACAGGGGTAGGCAACCTTTTTGAGCCGGGAGCTGGGTTGCTGTCCCTCAGACAACTGGGGGGCCAAAGACAAAAAATAAATAATTAAATAATTTTTTAATAAATAAATAAATAAATAAAATATTAAAAAAAATCCTACATACACAGCACTCATCATATTTTGAAGTAAAAACCAAACCAGTCCTTATGCAACCTTTCTCTTTTTTCTTTTCTCTTTTCTGCAGCCTTGCAGTTCTGCAAAAGCAAATCCCCTCCCACCTCTTCTGCACACAAGACTTTATTAGGAAGGAAAGGGTTTGAAAAATTAACTACTACTTCTTTCCTTTTTTTTTTTGCCTTGGGCATGTCACACTCTCTCAGCCTCAGAGGATGGCAATGACATCCCCACCCCCTCTGAAGAAAACTGCCCTGAAAAACCCCACAGAAGCCATAACAACTTGGAAGGCACACACAGCAACAAACCCAAACTTTGCCCGGTGGGGGGCAAGTCACACTCTCTCAGCCTCAAGGGAAGGCAATGCAAACCACCACCACCTCTGAAAAAACTTTGCAAATGATCGTTTCATAATAAGTCAGGAAAACGACTTGAAGGCACACAACAACAACCACACCTCCCACCCCTTGTATCTTGAAAGCATGAGGGCACAGATGGCAGAAATGGACTTCCCTTTCTGGCCAAACAACCCCCCCCCCATACACACGCACACAATTCCAAAACACACACTAAGCACATTTGGGCATTTCACATGGCTTTATTTAACATGGCAATCTCTTGCATATTTAATCAGAGGCTTATTGCAGAAGCAAACTCTTTGGTTTCACACTGAACATGGTTTAACATGGCTATGCATATATTGAACATGTCCAGGTGGTTTCATAAGAAGTGGATTTGCTGTTTCAGGTTTCTTGCACCAACTATACTTCTCAGAAGTGTGTACTTGGTCAAGGGACTTTGGTTTTTCTTCACTGCACATGATTTTGTAAAAACAGCATCTTGCATATACTTCTGCTTAATTTGGGGGGGGGGGGGTCGGCCCAAATAATGTCCGGAAACTGTTTTTGCCAATTTTAAAGTAATTTTTCATTTCTAAGTATAAAAAGTATAATAAAAGAATTAGGAATCTAGGCAATATGTTAATTTTCACCAACGAGATTCTACCAAGAAGGGATAAATTTAAATCTTTCCAGTTATCTACATCTTTTAAAATTTCATTTCCTAATTTTTTGTAGTTTAATTTTATTAATTCTGAGTTTTTACTTGTAAGTGTGACTCCTAGATATTTTGCTTTTTTACTTATATTAAATCCAGATAATTCTTTAAGTTTTGATTTTTTGGTTTCTGAGTTTTAAGTTTTGATTTTTCTGTTTTCTAGAGGAACTCCTAAGTAATATAAAACCATTACTGAAACAATTGGAAATTTTGGTCAAATATCAGGATTAAAAATAAGTAAAGAAAAAACCAATTGCTTTGAAATTTTGACACAATGTTCCATTCGAATACAGTGCGCCTGAATTATATGTGGGCGCACTATACACGGTCTTGAGCTTACGTGGTCAAGCGGTGCGGGAGTGTGCAGGGCACCACTGCACACATGAGCCACATTCACTTGAATGGGGCTCCAGCATAGGCAAAATTCACCTTACGGGGGGGGGGGGGCAGAACGGATCCCCTACGTAAGGCAAGGTTCAACTGTAGATATACCTACTGTTATATAGATGTCACACCTGTGACAGATAAAAATACGTTTTTTTTAAAAAAAAACAGTGCTATCTGTTGGACGTAACAGCAACACACACTATACTAAATATTTGATTGGCGTTTGCAATCACCATCAACAAAGCTCAGGGCCAATCTTTAAAATTGTGCAGTTTAGATCTAGACACGGATTGTTTCTCACATGGACAATTATATGTTGCGTGTTCTACAGTTGGCAAACCAGACAATCTCTATATCTACACAGACAATGAAACCACAAAAATATTGTATATCCACAAGCATTGTAAAATTAAATATTTCAGAAACATGCACTTTCTCTTCTCTTTCTTTTCCATTTAACCAGACTGAGCCACAGCAACGCTAGTTTAACATATAGCATTTACCATTTAAAATTTATCACATACAAATTAACCTTTCTCATCCAGCTGCATTACTTTCATTAATACTACTGAAAAAAATAGTAAGAAATAATAAGTAAAAAGGTAGCAAAAATAGACAGACGATAGGAAGTATGCAGGTAGATAAGAGAATATTAGTAAGTTAGGGAGACTAAATAATTAAAGGAAGAATAGAATAGAAAGAAGGGTATGCAGAAGGAAATGGAAAAAGAAAGTATAAGGGTTAGAGAAATGATGGGAAGAGAGATACTGTATGGTAGGGATGGAGAGAGGAAACTAAATGGGATAAGGATAGAAGGAGAGGAAAAGAGATCAATATATGGTTAGAAATAAATAGATCATTTTTCTACTTTTAATGGATGTATAGAAGACACAATTTTAGCAGGTGTTGCTCAAATTGAGCATCATTTGCTGAAATTCCCTCTTCTATACAATGATTAAAGGTACAGGAGTTTTTTCTAGTTTTCATTCTAGCAAACCCAAAGTTATATATTTTTGACTCATACATTTCCCACACTTCTCTTCCTCTTGCACAGTTGAGAAGATATGGAACATTTGTTACTTTCATACCTGGAGCAATTAAAGATATTAAATATGGCCACTTTAACACAAATCCATTTTGGAAGCAAGGTTTCTGAAACTGGCTTATTTAAAGTAATCATAACTAGCTGAACTTCAAATTGGGTTAATGAGAAAGATGTGGCTAAGTAAAAGTGGAAGTGAAAGCTCCAAACTCCAGGAAAAGTAAGTATATAAGCCTGAATATATCTGCTGCTGTTTCCTACTTTGGATGTCATGATAATCATCCAGCATTATGGTCACATGTGGTGGCGTTAAGGTTTATCATCACCACTGCATGCAATATTTTATTTCAAGCCTCAAACAAAATAAGAAGCTGCCTAATATGGAGTCACAACTCAAGTCCATCTGTCTCAGCGATGTTGCTGCTCACTGGCAATGATTCTCCAGTATTTTTGACAGGAGTTTTTCCCACCTCTACCTGAGGCTAGAGATGGAAATCTGAACATTGCATTTATTCTGTCACTTGACTATGGCTGTTTCCCAGATTACACATTGCCTTATTTTGACTAGGCTAAGACGTATTCAAAATGAACAAGATCATTTATACTGTATATCCTAAGGTTATTTCTGCAGCCCTTCCACCTCTCCAAATATACCCCCCCTTTTTTTTCTTTTGTCCTGGCCTGGCCAATTGTGCCACCAGGTTTCTACAGGGTGCTTGATATCACTGCCTATTCAGGCATTTTGTGTCACTTCACCTATTTTAGTCTGCACTAGTCGTCATCCCCCAGCAGGAAATGACCAGACAATCATTTCCCATATGAGAACAAAGGCCCATATGGGCTTGAAATGGGTAAGGAAATGTCTAGATACAGCAAATTGGTTTTAGGGGGGTTATTTTATGTTGTTGTTGTGTGCCTTCAAGTCATTTCAGATTTTTAGACTGACCCTAAGGTGAGCCATCATTGGCTTTTCTTGGCAAGATTTTTTTCAGAGGAGATTCGCCTTTGCCTTCACCTGAAGCTGAGAGTTTGTGAACTGCCCAAACAACTGTCCAATTAATGGCAATGAAATGGGAACCAAAATGGGGGGTCACCCATTGCTAAAAACGGGAGTGGTGCCTAGAGACCCCCCCAAAAAAAAAAATTTTGGGTTGAAAACCAAGTTTTTTCCCCCCCCCCCCCCTTAAACATTTTCCCCATTCCCAACACACTCTAAAATGCTTAGGGAGCAGTATAGAAATACACTTGCTATTGCTATTCCCAGAAAAAATGGGTGAAATTGGTGTTTTGTTTTGTTTTTTGCAGACTGAGGAATAAAATAGTTAATACAGTATAAAGTTTTTGTATGTTTAATACAGCCACATTATTTCCAAAAACAATCCCTCTATTTCTATAAAAGACTATGTATGGTATTTCATGTCATCACAATTCCTAGCCTCGCTTTCTTTTTCTCATTTCTTTTAATGAAAATGAACACTCTTTGTCTGCTTTGCTCATTGGTTGACCACAGGAGACAAAATAAGCTTTTGTTCTGTTTTGCCTGCTCTTCACAATCTTCCAAAATCAAAGAGGTTCCTCTTAGTTCAGATGTTCCTTTCAATTCAAGACATTGCAGCTCTACTTTAAACAAAAAATAAAATGTAAAGAAGTAAACTGAACTTGTAATTTTGTGTCACTTTAATATGTTTCATGTGGGAATCCTATTTCAAACCAAGTTTTGTTGTTGCTGTTAATTACCATCAAATTTGCAGTCCTATGAATGAGAGATCTCAAAGACACCTTGATATTAAAAGTCCTGGTAAGGTCTTGTCCATTCAGGACTGTGGATTCCTTGCTTGAGATTATCCACCTGTAATGCAGGCTTTCCCCCCCTATTTTCCACCTTACCAAGCATTACTGTATTTTCCAAAGAGTCATGTGGCTTCATTATATGTCAAAAATACAATAGTCTCCGTTTGGTTTATGGATTCTAGGGAGAGTTCAGGCTTGATTTGTCATGGACTAATTCACTGGTCTTTTTGTTAGAACTCTTCTCCAGCACCACATTTCAATTTCAAAGGACCTGATTATCCTTTTATTAGTTTTTTCTGTCAGTTTTTACAATCCTACATGAGACCAGAAATACTATGGCAAAATTAAGTTATACATAATGTATTTTATGTTACTAAAGTAACAGAAGTGCCTTTCAATGTGCAAAAGGTGCTAATATTGTTGAGGGGGGGTGTTCCGGAGATAGAGGGAGAAAAACCCTTTTCCCCACAGGTTCTTCTTCATCTTTCTCTATCCATTAATAGGATTTTAATTATAAAATAGTTTTTACTGTTACACGACAGTCACTGTCAAGTCATTATGGGAAAACCTAGTAAAAAATCAACTTATAATAAAATAATTCACTTGAAGTAAACATATTTTTAAAAATCAGTTAAATTAAGAGTGATTTTGTTGTGGAGCAAACCATTGCCATCTTATAATATAGAGCTACTGCCACATCCACACATCTATAACCAGAATGTAGATATCTAAGGGCAAAAATGAAGACATTACTTAAATGAAAAAAATAATAAAATTCCAAATCTATAGCAATCTAGTCCAACTCTTTGCACATTGTCCATCTTGTAGCATTAAGAAGAAAAAGCCCCAGAACCTTTAAAAATTCAGGTATACTAATGTTTCACAATATTTTTTACATTAATTTTACATTTTACATGCATTTTCACTTGATGGCTTGTACTTAATGTACATTAAGCTTACTTAATTTTTCATACTGGTGATTTCTACAGTGATAAAATATTATCAGCCTCCAATCTCTTTTAAACATTCTATTACTTAGCTCTCAAAGTTTCTGAAAAATTGCCCTGAAGGATCCAGATAGTCTATAAAATGTGCATTAGCAAAGCTCCATGTCTTCAAAACTAGCCTTAAGCTAACAGGAGTTCAGTGGAACATGTTAGATTAACATTATTTTAATTTTTTAGCACAATTTCATCTAATGTATATTTGAACATAAATCATTGCTTGTTCCTCCGAATCAGAACTATCAATAGTTCGATATTATGCAGGTCAACTCTGAATAAAGTTTTGTTTAACCGGGCTTACCCCAGATATATTTGTACAGGGCTGCAGACCAAATATGCTGAAATCACTTTAATAAAAACATTTTAATTCTGCTGTTTGCTGAATGTACTTTACTTTAGCTGTGATATAGGAATATTTAAAATAAATGTCAGATTTAGTTATGCTTAGATTAACATTAATCAATGGGACTTTAGTAAAGACTATCTCATCCTATTGATTTCAATGTGTGAAACATGAAGTAACAGTTGGCTAATGGTTCTTGCCAAACCTTTCCTTGAACCAAGAGTCTGGGAAGGCATTTCTAGAAGTTGGGTTAACGTTTCCTAAAAAAAATATGTTGTATAATAGGCACAGTCCTACCATTCAGGAAGGGTAAGAGAGTTAGCTCTGTTTGAAGATCTGGGGTGTTATGGAAGGAAAAGAGACTGTTACTTAATTGGTGGTCATTATATTTTTCCTTTCATAAAAGGGAAGGGGTATGTAGGCTATTTTCTACTTCAGGTGCCAAAATGACATGACTGTCCTAGTCTCTGTGTCATCTCTTTGTCAGACATCAAAATATCTTGGGCCACCTAAGCTGTGCAAGATTCCTTTTCTTAACTTTTATTTCCTTTTTGGAGTTATCTTATAAGGTCTAATGCTTGTTGAAAGTACATGGTGTCAAACAATGTCACAGCTTTGCAGTTGTATTTTACAGCAAACTCTTTCAATAATGCAGGTGATGACACTTGTGTTCTGGTGGAATGTGCACGAACCTAGAAATGTCTGAACCCCAGGTAACTCTGAACAAGTTTTGATGAGATGAACAATCCATCTTGAAATAGGTTGGGAAGATGTATTTTTGCCCTTCTGCTTTTACGTATAAGAAATAAAAAGCTGAGGAACAGCTCAGAATGCCTTAGGTCTTTGAAGAGTGAACAACAGAAATCATCAAATGCTTAAAGAATGGATAGCTTTATTGTCTTGGGGAGGGGAGAGACTCAATATATATTAGTTTCTGGAAATATAAAAAAAATTTGACTAAAAAGAGAAAAGGGAATACTAAAAAGATGCAAAACTGCCTCTCTATGAAACATTTTTATGAAAATTAAAGAAAGGAGAATTTTGCTACAGAAGGTTAATCTTACTTAAACTGATATTAAGATAAAGATTTTCCCATGACATGAACATCTAATCATAACTGACTGGACGGGTGGTGCTCATTTTCGTTACTAAGTAGATGAGCCAGCATTATCCAAAGACAACTCTGGTGGTCATATGGCCAGCATGACTGGTGTTATCCTGAGAGAATTCAACAAAGTACTGGTTCTCTGGTAGGGAGATATATTCATTAAGCCCCGTGCTAATGCCCCTTTGGGCCTGGATCAGTCTGGAACTGCTGTATCAGCATCTGGGCTAATGGCATGAATCTTCCAGACAGGATGACAAGAGGATGGGATGAGCATGGGCATTTTGACCTGTGTGTACAGATCCTATTTGTTTTTGTTATTGTGTGCCTTCACGTAATTTCCAACTCATAGAACGTATCACAGGGTTTTATTGGCAAGATTTGTTCAGAGGGGCTTTGCCTTTGCTGATCATTGAGGCCTGAGGTCACACAGTGTGTTTCCATGACCAAGTGGGGATTCAAACCCTGGTCTTCAGAGTCAGTGTCCAACACTCAAGCACTACACCATGTGGCAGACTGTATTGTACCAGGTTTTAAATGGTTTATTTTCTGCACTGGCATAACAATAGCTTGGAATCTGACTTGGTGAAAGGAAGTACAGAAATATTTAAAATAAAATTATCTGAAATGGCCCTTTCTCCTTCCTCTCAGTTAAAGGAAAGGTGTGACTGCACACTATATAATGATTTTCATAATTTAATTATTGATGTTGCATGGGACTATGTGACTACAAAAATGTCTTGTCTTGAAGCAGGTTTAAAAAAAAAGAAAGAAAAAGATTGTGCTTATTCCAATTCCTGTTTGTTTCTTGTGTGGCCAGAATGAAAAAAGGGATACTGTGTATACTCTGTGTGGATAAGTCGAGGGTAAAGCTTTGAGGCTCCTCAGGTCCATGGTAGCCCTTCAGCATATTCCCAGCAATGGACAGAGGCTGTTTTTCTGCCGCTGTGAGGAAGCACCAAAGAGTCCCATTTGTAGCCATTTTTCCTTGGAGGGGATAAACAGTCACAGGTGCCCTGTGCCCCCTCAATCCCACTAAGAAACCTACTTGTACAGTAGTCTCCCTGGAATGGAAGCTCTTTACTGCTGGCCCATCCATGGTTGGCTTCAGTGGCCGGCTTGTCTTCTCACAGAGGGTGAGGTGGAGACAGGGGGTGACGAGTCAGTTGGGAGAGAGTCAAACATAAAAGCAGCTAAGGCAGGGAGGGAGAGAAAGTGTCTCTGTGTCTGAGTGTATGCATGCATGCTCGACTAGGGAAAGTGGTGAAGAAGGTGTGTGTGTGTGTATGTGTTTGTGACTGCATTGGCAGCTGCTCCCTGCACTCTTTGCTTCCAGAAGCCCATTCCCAGGCACAGAGGGAAAGTGGGGAGGAAGGTGTAACTGTGTGCGTTTATCATTGAATAAACTGCCCTCATCAGCATTACCATACTGACCCATATATAAGTCAACCCAGGATTTTGAGGTCAAATTTTGGGCATAAATTTCTTGAGTTATAAACAAGTAGTATATACAGTAAGCATGCAGAACAATTAATTGGCCAGGAGATGCACTTGTCTTTCTAATATTGCTTGAGGGATTTTCTTATCAGGACAGCCCAGAGAGAATTTGCCTTTGCTTTCCTCTGAGTCTGAGAGTATGACTTGTCCAGGATTAGCCAGGGGGTTTCCATTGCTGAGTGGGGACTTGAACCCCAGTCTCCAGAGGTGTAGTCCAACACTTAAACCACCACACCTGGCTCTCACCTGAGATTATTCATGATTTATTTACTACTGCTTGAAATCTTTGTACTAAAATTGATACTATTCAATGATATGGGCTAAGAATTAAAATTCATGAATTTTAGTGTTTGAAAACATTATTCTGCCCTGAATCCTATTAGAAGCTCCAACTAGTGTGGAACAGATTAATTGCTTGGTGAATGGCAATGTAAATACTTATGTAAATATTGCTGATTCAAGTGGCTTTCTCTAGGGACTACCAATAAATTTTAAGCCTTTCTTTGCATTTGCAAATGAAGAATGATTGGAGAAGAATTCATGAACCCAGCAAACAGTCTAAGAAAACATATTGATGTTTTATTGGTGAAGAATAATAGTATACAGCATGGGTAGTAGGCCATATAAATATTATAGATGTTAAACAGTTTTTGAGAGAAAACTCTAATACTGGAGGTGGGATTTCTTTTAAAAAATCCAAATGCTATTGTAGGAGTATTTCTTGAATCAGATTTAAATGTAAGGATGTGGCATCAATAAAAATTTCATTTTTTTCCATAAGTAGGCTGAAAGAACAGATGCTGCTTTTGCCTGAAGGGAAAAGAGGCTTAGTGCTCTGTGACAAACCAGAGAGAACAACATAACATTGCCTGTTACCTGTTAAAACATTACTGATGCTTCCCTCTTAGTGCTGAAATTCTGGACTTCAAGTTGTATCACACAGAAAGGGCAGCTGTAATTTCACATGAAGGAAGGAAAACACATAAACAGAAACTGCAATATTCCTAACAATTAGCATCTTTTCACAACTGAGTTTTGACTTACTCATTATCCTCTGAATGGTAATCTATAGATTTATCACAGGTGAAGAAGGCACAATAAAAATCAATGCAAGGAATTGATTGCATAACGTCTTGAAGCCTTTTTGCACACATACCACTGCACACTGGCAAATTGAGTTGACTCACTTGACTAGTTCAAAAGCAACATTGGCTCCTCAGAGAAGCTAACTAACTCATGGACAGAAACTGAAACAACAAGGATATATAAACAACATATTTCAGAGAAACTATCTCTGACAAGTGGTTTTACAAGGAAAAAAGACATACCTGCTGCTCCATCCCCATGGTAGCAGAGTACATTAACCTACACCAGGTGTCAGGCTTTAGAATGCAAGAAACTGAGAATGAAATCATGAAGCAAAGTTTACTGAAAACATAGCTTTCACTTCTAGCTCACTATTCAGCTATAAACACACTGCATATAACTGTAGTATTTGAACAGCACATGAACACATTGAGGCTGCCCTTACTAAAAGACAAAAATTATGAACAGAACTTCTCTACCTTAGTAAACATCATGCTTAAAACAGCTTTGGGGGCTTGACTGATCACCTGGAAAAGTTGGCTTCTGGGCGGCTTGGGAGTGTAGTAGTTTGACGCCGCATGCCTGAAGCTGCCTGGAAGCCGCTTAGCCATTCAGACAGGGGCAGCTTCAAGCGTGGCGTTCTGACACGCAAGCCCCTGGAGTGGCTAGAAGCCGCCCTGGGCTTTACTGGTCCAAATTGGGCTGGCATCGGGGTGGACTGGGGCTGCAGCGTGTGGTTGCCACGGCACCGGCCTGGTCCCAATCCTCCCTTTTGGGTCAATCTATTTTACCCCTTAGTTTGACAGGAATAAAAATAAGAGTGGCACATACAAGTATACCAAATAAGACATTATAAAATGTTGGGATTTTCTTTTCATTTGAAATAACAGAATTCTGTTTTAATTGTGGGGGGAAAAGATACAGTAATCTAGAAAAGCGGTTTTCTATTTTTGGTACTATTTTTGATTTGTTATCACTGAGCTTATGTTAGATGAAGTTCAAATTACTGGAGGACCATATCTTGAGAACCAACCACTAATCTAAAACCTGTCTTCCTTCAACTTGATTATAAGGGCAAAGGGATCTTTAAATAGTATCATAACTAAGGGCCAAAGCACATGACCTGGAAAGAGCAGCCAGAGGCTGTTCCATCTGTGATCGGGCCAGAACTGCAGGGACTGCACAGCCTGTTCCTAAAGCAGGCTGCGCTGCAGTCCCAAACCAAGCTGGTCAGGAATCCATCTAAATTGACTCCTTTTTGGGCCAAGTTTTATTCCCTTGGCACAGGTTCCGGCTGCTTTGGGGGTGTGCATCATCTAAATGTCACATCTCCATAGCGTTCAGAAGCTGCTTTATTTGGCCTGTGAGTTTTGGGCCTGTCTGTTACCACTATAATTTGCACTGGTCAGCTGACAGGATATGTCAACATGTAAAAAAGATGACAAGAAGACTTTGATGGGTGGAGTGGGCCATTAAAATGAAAATATTCTTACCATACATTACAGTTGGCCCTCCTTATCCACAGATTTTTTATCCACAGATTCATGCATCCACGACTTTAAAAAATTTGAAAAAGTGTAAATTCCAAATAGCAAACCTTGATTTTGCCATTTTTATATAAGACATACCATTTTCTATGCCAGCGTATTTAATGAGACTTGAGCATCCTCACATTTGTTATCCACGGGGGGGCTTGGAACCAAACTCCAGTGGATAACAAGGGCCCACTGTATATAAATTGTTTGGTTAATCAACTTCCTACATGCTGACAGCCTGGCTCACATTGTCTCCCATGCAGAATGAAACTAGAAAAATGCTTTAAGCTAGGGGTGGGCAACTGTGGCCCTCTAGATGATTTTTGACCTGTAACATCTGGCAACACAGTCAATGATGAAGGACTACTGGAGCCATCTTAGCCAATACAGCTAGTGGTAAGAGATTGTCGGAGTTGAAAATCATCTGAAATGCCACAGTTGCCCAACTTTGCTCTAAGCCATCTCCCTCTCATCATAAAGTTTTCCATAATATCAACAAAAATCTTGAATGTCTCCTTTAGGGGGGCAGAATCAGAAAATATCTTTTAAGCTCTAATTTGTGGAAGAGAATTATGTACAACCAAAAATGGTTTGTTGTAAAGAAAACATGGTTATGGAAGCAACTGATCAAATTTCAGGTCCATTTCCCTGAATGCAGCATCTTATCATCATATCAGAATTGTGTCATGTGGCAAATGGCTTTGATCTTAACCAGTTCACATTCTCAGAATCAAGAAAGCACCTATTCTGGTATGCTTGCCCTAATTAACAACTTCTAATGGGTGTTCAAAGATATAATAGAAGCAGCACAATCCAGAGATGGGAAAATCTTTTAAGTTAACCTCCCCGCCCCAAAAAATCCTGTCTTTTTAGTGTTAAATTTATTGTTTTCTGTCAGTTTGTGGCTTTTCCTTTCAATAACTCTATATGAGAATGTGTACAAAGGGATCATGTACCATCTGGGAGACTAATGAGAGAAAGAAAGAAGTTAGTAGCATAAGTAGAATTAAATCTACTTCTTCAGATGCCTAAGTCTACGTCCATACAAATACTGTATATATATGCTTAAGTGCACTTTCCTTATTAAATGTATACATTTGTACATAATTTTGTCAAACACATGCATTTTTTAAAAGTATTCTTGAAATTTTGCATGTTTTTAACCTCAAAAAAATCCCACATTTTTGTTTGGAGAGCTACATCATAACATTCGATGAAGTTCAAATATGTGCCTTCCAGTTTGCATATTATAGTACAAATTTGGTTCAGTTCTTATCTTAATGCAAATTTAGTTCTTATCACTGTTGCTCCAGAAACTAGAACACAAACCAATGGACTCAAATTAAAAGAAAAGACATTCTACTTGAACAATAAGAAGAACTTCTTTACTGTAAGGATTGTTTGACACTGGAATGGGCTGCCTTGAAGAAATGTGGACTCTCCTTTGGTGGTCTTTAAACCATGTTTTGATGAACATCTTTTAGGAATATTGTACTAATATATTCCTGTATAGCAGGGGGTACCACTAGATGTTTTTTGTGTCTGCTTCCAACTCTAGTATTGTATGATTTTAAACCAAACGATTCTTTCCTGCATTCCTATCAAGTCATACATGCCCAGAATTTTACCAGCACAAACCATTTTGCTCCAATCCCACCTAGAAGTAGCAATCCAGATGTGTGTCAAATAAACCAGCCCAGTGTGTAAGAACTGGCAAAAACATTATGCATTATGCAGTCCATGTGATAACTGGAAAGCAAAACTGTGCTAGGTTCACCTGTACATTGTGGAGCTCAACAAGCACACTAACTATCCAGGCGAGGGTTGAATGCAGGACCAGCAGTGGCTTGGATCCAAGCTATCTTAGAGACCGCCTCCTCCCGTACAATCCTCCCCGCGCTCTCCGGTCCTCTGGGAGGAACTTACTACAGCCTCTAAAATCTAGGCTTGCGGCGACCTCCCAGAGGGCGTTCTCTGCTGTCGCCCCCAAACTCTGGAACGACCTGCCGGATGAGATCCGTCAGATAATATCATTAGACAGCTTTAAAAAAGCGGTCAAGACGGATCTCTTCCGGCAGGCCTTTCCAGATTGGCCCAGGTTCCCTGATTCCTCCTGTGGCCCCATCTTAGTGATGGTTGAGGATCAACAAAGGGATATCAGGGTTTTTAGTTTTTAATTGTTGTTTTATGCATTGATATTGTGTTTTAATATGTTATACTGTTTAATACTGTCTTAAGGGGGGGAGGGATAAAGTGTTTTTAATTGTCATATTTTATATTTTACTGTTGTTAACCACCCGGATTGGTTTGCCAGAGGGCGGTATACAAATAAATATTATTATTATTATTATTATTATTATTATTATTATTGTTGTTGTTGTTGTTGTCTTCCCTAGTCATAATACGCACCCGCTTCATATGTGAAGAGTGCTACAGAAAAGGAGGAGATTTTCTTTCAGCCAAGGACTGCACTCAAGTTTATTGTCAGAGAAGTACTTGAGCACCACAATCCAATGGTGGCCCAGACCAAAGACAAAAGTCAGGGAGTTACTAACTGCTACTAAAAATTTTGGAGAGGCATTTCACCCTCTCAGTGTGGGATATGTTGGGTACTGATGTTGTTGTTATATGGAAGTGGCCATCAGGAGAACACCAAATTGTATGATTTAGACTGTGGGAGGATCAGATTCAGCCCCATGGGTGGAATTTTCACATGCTTAGTTTACAGACTCCATAATGAATGATTTTGAGTCCATCTCAAGAACTGTCTGTGCCAGGTTAAAACTAGAAATGCAGGTTTCTCAAAGAAGTGAAGGAATCAGATGTTAGAGTTATAAAACACTGCATTAAGCCAACAAAACAGAGGTCAAAGTCTGTATCATCCACTCAAGTATAAAATGTAGATTCTGATTATCTCCATAAGCTAAGCAAGTTAAATTGGCATTGAGTGTGCTTCAAACTGTAAACCTATACAATTCTGCATTGTTTCAAATTGTGAACCTATACCACTCCACATTCATGCTTAGGAGGCCTTTGTCTTTTATTACACTGCCATGTTTACAGCATCATCTGACTCATACCCTGAGAGTAGTTTGAGCAACAAGAAAACTTCATTTAACACACATACATTCACAATCCAATGATTCAAGAAATGTATTTAATCTCCTTCCCCCAAGGCATACAATGAAATGGAGGGAAAATAACCAGAGAGCCTCTGAGCAACCATTTTTCATTATGACTACAACATCCCTATCTATCTAAGGTAGGGTGCTTTGTTCAGACAGTGATTGGGGTCAGGAACTATACACACTTCGTAGGCTGTCATGTACAAATTTTATGCCCTTTTCATACTATGATTTAGTTGGTGGTGGGTGCACTAAACAACATGTGTAAATGCGGATTTATTGAGAGGAGACAATTTCTGCAGTTCAGTGAGCTTATCAGAATGAGTTCTGCAGATGAAACTCCACTCTTGGAAATGAAATGTGAAGGACACAGATGAGCAAAATGCTTTTCTTCAAAGCATTAGTTGGCTACCAGAGCATAGGAGTGAATGTCTGTAATTGACATTTTTTCCCTCTGACTTTCTGGAACCTGTATTATTTTACTGCAATGCCACATAAAGGATGAATAATCTCAGAAAATATTTATGTTTGCCCACAGAAAAAAGATACTTGAATAGTACACACAGGTCTTGCTATATCAGTACAAGGGGGAAATTCAATTAAGCCTAGTTGTACATTCAAAGATATAGTCGTGTTAGTCTGCAGAATCAGTATGTAGAGAGATCTTGTAGCAGTTTACTTTCTCAGATGCATCTAGTCACTATGCATTTAGTCACGGATGCACTAAATGCATCTGAGGAAGTAGACCAAAGTTTATGAAAGCTCATGCTGCCAACGTCTTTCTTTCAATTAGTTTCAAAGGTACTACAAGACCACTTGTGTTATTTGCTTATATTATGTAGTTTGTATCATTTGCTACTTATTATTATTATGTTTGCCATTACTATTATCGTATTTTCCTGCATACAAGACGACTTTTTGACCCTCTAAAATTGGCTCAAAAGTCGGGGGCCATCTTGTACACCGGGTGCGCGTGCTCGACCGCCGGCTTCTCAGGCCTCCGGAGGCCTGGGAAGCCGGCAGCCCAAGCGCCGGCTTCTAAGGGGCCCTTGGAGGCCCCTTAGAAGCTGGCGTGTGCACTCTGGGGCCGCCGGCCTCTCAGGCCTTTGGAGGCCTGGGAAGCCGGCACGCGTGCTCTGGGGCCACCGGCCTCTCAGGCCTCTGGAGGCCTGTGGAGCCGGCAGCCTCGTGCCGGCTTCTAAGGGGCCTTCGGAGGCCCCTCAGAAGCCGGTGTACGCGTTCTGGGGCCGGCAGCTTCTAAGGGGCCTCTGAAGGCCTGGGAAGCCGGCAGCCTCGCGCTGGTTTCTAAGGGGCCTTCGGAGGCTCCTTAGAAGCCGGTGCGCATGCTCTGGGGCCACCGGCCTCTCAGGCCTCCGGAGGCCTGTGGAGCCGGCGCGCGCGTGCACAGTCGGCTTCCAAGGAATAGGGGTAGCCTTATACGATGAGTATATCCTAAACTCTATTTTTTTATCTTAAAAGTTGGGGGTCGTCTTATACTCCCGGTTGTCTTATACGCCGGAAAATATGGTATGCTTTATTTTGTATCTTTTGTATATATGGGTTTTTTATGATTGTTGCATATATTGCTTGTTACCCTTTTTAAGCATATATAGGCTGGTTACAGACTGGCAGTTTAGTGCGTGTTCGCCACGCACTAGGGTTACGAAAGGGCGGTGCTTCCACACCGCCCTAACCCTAGTGCGTGGCGAACACGCACTAAACGGCGGCGGCCCTTCCGCACGGCCGCCGCCGTGAGTACGGGGCGGCGCGTCCATGACGTAGTAGCTCCGCGCCAGGGCGCTTAGTGCGCCCTGGACACGGAGCAGGAAGGAGCTCCATTTCGGAGCTCCTTCCGGGTTTAGTCCATTGGGCGCAGCCTTCAGACGGCTGCGCCCAGCGGACTAAACGAGAAAGGGGCCAAGCGGCCCCTTTCTCTGCTCCCCGCCGCCGTGGGGTGTCCTTGGGGCTTGAAGCCCCAGGGACACCCCTTTTCTGGCTGCGGGGAAGCGGCCTTTTGCCACTTCCCCGCAACCCGAAAAGCGGCGGATCGGGGCCTCAGCGGCTGCCGTTCTAACCACTGAGGCCCCGCTCCGGCGGGGAAAGGGGCGGGGCCAGACCGCCCCAAATTGGCGGTCTATATCCCGCCATATAAAGCCTTTTATAGTACCTTGTCTCATTTAGTCTCTTTTCAAATCTATTGTTCCAACTTCTTTCTTTCAATTAGTTTCAAAGGTGCTACAAGACCCCTCTAAATACCAGTTGTACATGTTATATAAAATACACACACACATACATACATACATATATAACATAACATTTTCCACAAATAACATTTTATGTTTTAAACTATGTTTAGCAGTAACAAACTGTGACAAACACACCCACAAAAACATTTTTTTTTAAAGTTCATTATTTTGTAATCCATGTAAGGTTCTTTGGGAGGAGAGAAAAATGAAGATGTTCTTATAATCACTGAAACAAAAAGCAAACTTTGCTTTCACAACAGAACCTGTACTTTTTTTGGTGGGGAAATCTGTAATAATTTGTGATAAAACACGGCAGCCAGGTTGATTACTGGGACATCCAGGAGTGATCACATTACACCAATACTGAAATCATTCCACTGGCTGCCAGTTAGTTTCTGGACAAGGCTCTATGGTTTGGTTCCAGGTTACCTACAGGATTACCTGCTCCAATGTAGAATAATAGAGTTGGAAGAGACCACAGGGGCTATCCAGTCCTACCCCCTGCCATGCAGGAAATCTCAATATAGAATCATAGAGTTGGAAGAGACGACAAGGACCATCCAGTCCAACATAATCTGCCCCATACACTCAGATCCTCTAGACGACATTTACTCCAGTCAGCCAGGACTAGGTTGGCAACTGTCAGCCAGAGGACTTTTTCTTCAGTTGCCCCTAGGCTATGGAATGACCTGCCAGAAGAGATTCAACAGTTGAATATGCTGTCTGAATTTAAAAGAGAATGAAAAACCGGTCTCTTTTGGCGGGCTTATCCATATGATTTTAAATTGTGAATTTTAAATGATAAATTTTAGATGTGGGATGTTTTAATATATAGTGCGCCCTTGCCTTATGCGGGGGATCAATTCCGGACCCTGCCGCATAAGGCAAGTTCTGCATGTGCTTGAGCCCCATTGAAACTAATAGGGC
Source organism: Sceloporus undulatus (assembly GCF_019175285.1). Lineage (NCBI taxonomy): Eukaryota > Metazoa > Chordata > Lepidosauria > Squamata > Phrynosomatidae > Sceloporus > Sceloporus undulatus. The sequence goes on from NW_024802937.1 coordinate 41,343, forward strand.
TTGTGCACACACGCCATTTCCTCTTTGTCACGTGGCTTTCAGTATAAGCTGAAAGCCGCATATGACACGGGTGCACTGTATGTCTATTTTATTTCTCCTTTTAAATTGATATGTGTTTTAACTGATGTTGTTCATTTGTTAATTGTTGTTGTCGCTCGCTTTGATCCATGCAGAGAGGTGGGTAAGAAATAATAATAGTTGTGGTAATAATAATAATAATATAACTGAATGGGATTATGATTATTTTATATATATCCTGCATTTTCCTCAAAATGGGACCCATGTTCATTTACAACCCTGTATATGACCACATCTGACCTGCCTGGTGGCGCAGTGGTTAAACACCTGTACTGCAGCCATTCACTCAAAACCACAAGGTTGCGAGTTCAAGACCAGCAAAAGGGCCCAAACTCGACTCAGGCTTGCATCCTTCCGAGGAGGGAGATAAAATGAGTACCCAGACTGTTGGGGGCTAATTAGCTTACTTGCTAATTAGCTTACATGCTGTTCACCGCTATGATCTTTGGAATAGCGGTATATAAATAAAAACAAAATTAAGAACATGTTTGCTTTAGCCCCACTGAAATGAATGGGGCGGGTTAATAATGACTGAACCATAACTAATTTAGTGCAGATCTAACCCACTCAGTTGCGGTAGCAGTGGAACACTCTGATGCACTATCATGCTTCACTAATAATTGGTTTGCGTCTGAAAAATTCTGGGTAAATATTTTAAGACTGAAACAAAGCAAGACCTTGAGATATCATCCCTGAGATAATGGTGTGACAACTACTGCCTGATAATAGTGTATATATTACATAAATCCAAACCACTGAAAAACAGCTGTCTGCAACAACTGAAGCCAAAAAATATTAATTCACCAAATTCTTTTGGAAACTAACACATAGCGTATATGGAATGAAACTAAAACTTTTTGAAAAATTGTTCTATCCCTTAAAAGCCAGTGGAGTTTTCAACAAGTCAGATAAAATACTTAAACGATCTACATTACATTCCCCTAGCTAGTAATTACACCATCAAGACAGTTCCAGTTCCATGTTTTTCCTTAGCAGCACCCCTGTTCATTCTTTTTTTATCCTTACATTAGCACCTGAGAAGAAAATGGGAACTTTGGGAGCAATGGTGCTCATGTTATCTCTCACTCTACAAACCACTGAAACTATTCAGAGCATCTCCAGCTACCAAGGAAAGCATAAAAGACAGTATCAAACCCTAATAAACTACTGTACTGAAATCAACACTGTGCGACTAATGTTCTAAACTGTCCTATTTTTACATTTGATTGAAATCTATCATTTCAAATTTGTGGTAGGGAGACTGGATAGAGTGGATGGGCTTCTGTTGCCAGACTTTATTTAGTTCTACAGTCAAAAGACTTATAGATTTCAGCAAGAAATGAAATCTTTAAAAAGTTCGAAGAAAATATATTGGCTGACATGTACAGAAAAAGAGAGAGAGAGAAGTATCCTCCCCCTTCGCTTCTCTCTTCCACAAATAGCATATGCAAACAAAAGTGCATTATTTTCAGGCACTTAAACTTAACAATCTGACATTTCCTCACCATACTTTGTCAGGCCTTAATTTTCCTACAGCGTGTCAGTAGATGTTTATTGATTTCCTACACATCTATTTTACTTTGAAGAGGACTGAACTACAGACCTCCCACTGTAAACATCAAATGCTTTGCAATTTCCATTGAAAGTAGGAGATCTTATATGGGCCATTATGGGGAGCATCAAAATTAGGGTCTTATTATGCAAATAGGTTTTACACCTTGTCTGCCTTGCAATCATCCAAATTAGAGGTGATCAGAGGTATTTATATATATTTCATGATCTCTGTGTGTATATGTGTGTGTGTGTGCACGTGTGTACATGTGTTGTTTGCCTTCAAGTCTTTTCTTATTTATGGTGACCCTAAGGTACCCTATCATAGGCTTTTCTTGCCAAGTTTCTTCAGAGGAGGTTTGACACTGCCATCCTCTGAGAGACAATAACTTGCCCATGGCCAAGGAGGCAATCTATGCCACCACAAAATCTTGGTTATTCCTTAGTACATGTGGAAGAAGTCAAAGACATATTAGTCTGAAAATCAGTATGCAAAGGGATCTTGTAGCACCTTTGAGACTAACTCACAAATGTAAGTTGGTAGCATGAGCTTTAGTTGACGTAAGCCTACGTCCTCTGATTCTTGTTTGGAGTGGTGAATCCAGAGACAGACCTGTATAAGCTGGTTGTGTGAGAATGTCAACTAAAATTCAAAACCCTGTGGGTATGGAGATGAGGTGACAGGTTCAGTATTAACAATGGTCACTGGATGACAAAGGCAGGAGGAAGGCTGTTGCATAAAGCCAAGGGGAGTAAATAACTATATAAATGAATATTTGAATGTAGTTTGGGAAACAGAGAGGGATGTGATGAACTGGTCAATGGCATCCTCATGAGCATTGGGTTTAGATAGTGTTAAAATGTGTATAGTGTACCAAAAAACATTATCTCTGTTGAAACCACTGCTGATGGACTGTAGTCTGTGGATACATTCCAATTCTGCTATTTATCTTTTCAAACTTCCTTTGTAGTTTTTTATTCAAGGATCGCTTTTCTGAGGTCTGAGATGGACTGTCCAGGGAAACTGAAGTGTTCTCCAATCAGTTTGGGGTTACACTTTAAGTCAGTTCTTCTCAGGCTATCTGATGTGAGGGACTGGCAGTTATTTTTTTTCCCCAGTGTGCCAAGAACCAGTGTCCCCTCTCGCTACTTTGGCTACAAGTGTTTTTTCTCTCTTGGAAACTTTCCATGGACTGACAGCTGATGGCTTGTGGATTGGCACCGTTCCAGGAACCATAGAATCACAGAGTTGGAAGAGACCGCAAGGGCCATCCAGTCCAACCCCCTGCCATGCAGGAAATCACAATCAAAGCATCCGTGATAGATGGCCATCCAGCCTCTGTTTAGAGACCTCCAAGGAAGGAGACTCCACCACTCTCTGAGGGAATGCGTTCCACTGTTGAACAGTTCTTACTGTCAAGAAGTCCCTCCTAATGTTGAGGTGGAATCTCTTTTTCTTTAGCTTCCATCCATTCTGTGTTCTGGTCTCTGGAGCAGGAGAAAACAAGCTTACTCCATCCTCAATGTGACACTCCTTCAAATACTTAAAAGAGGAATTAGGAACTACCATTTTGAGCAGCACTAGTCTAAGCCACTCTTTAGACTTAACAGACAGGAATAGCCATCAGAAAACTCTGGAGACTGAAGAATATTCTTATTTTTTTGTGGGTTTTTTGGGCTATGTGGCCACGTTCTAGCCCCCAAAACCCACAAAAAACTATGGATGCCGGCCATGAAAGCCTTCGACTTCATGCAAAATATTCTGCTATTAATATTATAATATATTATAATTATAATATAAGATTAGCAAAATATGCCTCTTTGTAGAAGGATACTTTTGGTATCATTAGAATTTAGGATGTTTTATTGTCTCACTGAATTTGAATTATACCTACACTGAACTATGAGAGCTCCTTAAAACTTGTGTTTTTTCTTTACTAGTTTGTATGACTTTTTGGTTATAGTGCAGCATTTGCTGTTAAGAGGCTCTAAAACCAATGAGACTCCCGAGGCCCATACAATTGTGCCCTTCATGTTAGTTGCAGTAGCTGGTTTTAAAAGCTCTGTAAGTGCTTAGAAAATACAGGTTCAGTTTGATGCTGGAATATTCTGCATTCCCTTATTTAAAAATAAAATGAAAACAACACATGCGCAAATGTGCATGTCATACAGAATGAGATGATGGCCAATATCCAGTACCTCTGTGTATATCTGTGTGAGTGCACACACCTTCCTTCCAGTTGCCTGTTGAATTATGGCAACCCCATGAATTCCATAAAGTTTTCTTAGGAAGGAATACTCAGAGGTGGTTCAGCCAGTTCCTTCCATTGAGATATAACTTACAGTACCTGGTATTAATTGCTGGTTTCCCATCCAAGTACTAACCAGTGCTGACCCTGCTTAGTTTCCAAGATCAGATGGAATCTTTAGGGTATTTAATATTTATGCTATGTTTTATTGTTGTGTGCCTTCAAGTCATTTCCAACTTATGGCAACCCTTTGACAAACCTATTGCAGGGTTTCTAGGGCTGTGTAACTTGTCTAAGGTCATCCAGTCAGTCTCCAGGGCAGAGCAAGGAATCAAATTGTGGTCTCCAGAGTCTCCGTCCAATGCTCAAACCACAACATCATGCTGGCTCTCATGTCATATTTAGAATGGCATACATATACCCAATGTAGCTACCGTGGTTCACACCAGCTGAACAACAGGCACCACCACCTTGCACTTAGGCACTGAGTTTGCTCAACTATTTTTACCCCAGCACAGTTGCCCTACAAGATAGGATATCATTCGAAAAGTTCTACTGGTAGTCATTTTTACTATACTGGATGTTCCATTAGCAGCACTCTTGTTAGTTTAGAACTCTCCTTTAAAATCCTGTGCCACAAGGGCTATGAAATCCTACATTGCCTTCAAGCAAACATTTGTGTTTATTGCTGAAAAGGGAGACAATCCCTTGGGCTATTTTTAAAGCCTCATTTTCAACCGAAAAGCAAGCACACAGAGGTAGAGCCCCTATGTGCTTCCATCAAAGAAAAGCAAAATTTTAAAGCTTTACAAACTATCGCATGGGCTTCACAGCACCTGAGGGAGAAATACAATGTCCTGCATTTTTTTCTGATGAGTTTGCGACAAGTATTATTCAAGTTCCACAGCAGATTGGTTTCTATCATGTCATCTCAAACCAAGGCTGTGATGCCTTTTTTATTCTGCTTGAGAACCTCTTTAAGCTGTGGACTGTCAGTTCTATTATGATATATTTTATACTTAGGAGGTACATCAATATGTTCTGATGCCAGAATAACACCAATGAAATTTGATTTGGGCATGTAAGGAGCGGGGGGGGGGGGGGGGGTAAGCTATATGGCATTTTTCAATCAGAAAATGTTCAAGTTTCCATCTTGCACATGACTTTTTAAAAACTGTTCACTATTATCAAAACAGACACTTCAGCAAATTGTTGCCATTACTAGTCTTCAATAAAGCCAACCACAGAATGCTGTATTTTTATATGTAAACACACACAGAGAGAGACACACACACACAAACGAGAAATTGACACGAGACTTGAATTGCTAAACAAGGATGATTATGGGCTAAAGCTGTAGTATCACTTTTCAAACTTCAGAGACCACATGGTTCAAGTTTGTTCTGGAAAAAAAATATATTCCAAAGTAATAACATAGGTATTACATCTTTCATAGAGCCTAGTTATTTAATCTGGCCAATAATCTCATACTTCTAAAATCCTGTTACCAGTGAAACAGGTTGTGTAGATGTCTGTCAGAGTCTGGATCAACAAAAGTATTTCAGAATGGGTCATATATACTGTATATGTTTTACTAGATTAATTGACATTATCAATTAAAAGATTTCCCAAGCTGCTAACTAGGTGTGTATACAGCACTAGTAAAAGTGAGATTGTAAGTGAGGATCTGCACAGGATTTATCATTAAACAATAATACCCTTTCCCCATGACCAAGGCCTTTTTTTTGCAACATCTCTCTGTGTATCTTTAACTCACCTGCAGACTTCAAGTCACCTGTGGGGTTTCTTAGGCAAGGACTACTCATAGTTTTCCTCTGAAATACTGTATAGCCAACAGCACTCGGTATTCCATGGCAATCCCATGTTGTTTTACACATAAGCCATTTATGACAGTGACAAAATGGCCAGAGTTGAGTACAACGACAACCTACTAGCCTACAGGAGCAGAGCACATTGTTCCAGGTCTGTTCTCCAACAGCCACAACTTTCCAAGCAAATCAGAATGGTCTTTCTAAACTAAAGGAGGCAGGCACCTTCTCACCTTCCATCAATGTGATCAAGAAAGCCACACCAATCAGCAGATGTTATTTTGTAATGCTTCTACTACACTTAATTCTGTTTCCATTCCTGGCATTCTCCTTAAATCTTTTAACCTCTGCCTAAGTTTATTGCCCTTAGGGAGCAGAAACAATGGAGGTTATGGCTTCCATGCTAGTGGGGAGGTGAATCCACTCTCGGTTTTAGTCTAAACTTTAAAGAAGATATCCCAAGAGCTCTCAAAATAGGTTCAGCACCATGGGTAGATCATTTACAGTTCAGACCAAGGCTCGAAGCAGGTTCACTTCCCTACTAATACCAGAACCACTAGTTGCCATTGTGGATGGTGGGCACCTTTTAATTGTTGATTTCCTCTGTCTTTTCTTCTTCTTTCTAAATGGTAAAACAGCAGCCACTGAAGAGAAGAAATAAATAATTAAAGCTTCCCCAATTTTAAAGCTAAATGCTGGAATAACACAACAAAGTATTTTTACTTTGGTAACAATAAGGCAACTTCTTATTTGAAAGAGTTTATATTTCATGTCACTTTAAATACATTTGTTAATTAAATAGATAAAACTGTCCAATATGACCTATGCTTTTTGATAAAATACAATCACTGGAAGCTAGGCCAGGAAACCTCACAAGATAATTTATAAATTCTTCCTGGAAAACAGCCTATAAAATATTTTGTCTTTGTTTAAAACAATGAAGATACTCGAATTATCCTTTCATAATCTGAACTTGCTTTACCCTCTCAAGGGAGTGGGAAGGGTGTGCATCTCCATGTCTACTTTACTGGTATTCTTTATACATTAATCAAAAGTTATTTGTTCATTTACTGTACATATCAGGATAGCTGCAGGATTACCAAGGAGCAGTTTCATGAGTTCAGCAAGGTTCAAAAATCACAATGTTAAAACAAACATAGTTCTATCCTATGGAATCCTGGAATTTGAAGTTTAGTGAGGGATATGTAGAATTCTGTGCCAGAGGGCTCTAGCACCTCACCAAACTGCAAATCCTAGAATTCCACAGGATGTTGACACAGCAGTTTTAAAGTGCTATAAAAGTGTAGTTTGAAAGAGCCCCAGATCTGATCATTTATAACTCCAAGCTTGGAAGTAAGGACTTACGAGTAAGATAACTTCCTGTAATGCGTTACTTCTCTGGCTAAAAAAAAAAGATGCAATCATGTCGCACTACAACAGAAATATTATGACTGTGCATGAATGTATTTTATTGGTATAAAAACTAAGGCTTTCTAAAGTGACTTTCAAAGACCATTTTAAAGACATTCTGAGAGATTTTTTTCAAGTTTTATGCCAAGGTGGACAGCAGTGACAGGAAGCCAGTTTCCACCCGTACACCTGTCAGCTTGTGGCAATTTAGAGCAGCCAAAACTCACTTCTAGTTGTGACTCTTAGATGTTTATCACACAAACCCTATTTTCGCCTCAACTACATATGTGAAAGAAACCAGATATGTACTGGTTTGGGAGCTTTTTGTATCACGTAATGCTACCAAGATGATCAGTGCCATGGACACTCTGTCTTTGATTCTTTAACCTCATTTTTCTTCCCAGAAGCCTTACCAAACATTCCTTTTGTGTGTCCCCCCCCCTTTGTCATTTATTTGTCTTTTAATCTGATTTTAGCCATTGTGGCACTGCAATGGGGGGGGGGGGGGGAATGAAAGTGAATAAATAAATAAATAAATAAATAAAATAGAAAACCAGTCTGTTTGGGGCTAGTGGAAGAGGGGTAGAAGAGAAGACACTGAGATCATGTGGCCACCCAATGCCTGGTCTGCAACTGGACACATTAGCGCACAGCAGGGCTAATAGAATGCACATGCGATTGAGAGTTTATTCATGGGACTTCCACGTGAATGAAGAAGGATATCCTAACTACACTTCAGAAACACAGCGGCCACATTTTGTAGGCAACTTCATGTGATGAATATCAGCACAGGCAGTTTCTTTTTCCTGCTGTAACGACTTTAAAAGCCATTTTAAAAAAAAATTGGGAGAAGGAAGGTTTAGGGTTCTGAACCGATGGAGGTATAAATGAGGATAACGTTCCACTCCAGGAGTAGCAGTTTTAGCCATTTTTGGGCTGTTTTGCAGCCATTTTGGCTATTTAAGGAATATAAAATCACTCAGTAATTTTCACCTAGTGGTGTCACTAGGGGAGTGCAATGTCACCCAGCTAGTGGTACACGATGGGGGGGGGGTGGCCTTCCAAGTTTGGGGGCCTTGGAAGGCTTTTGGGAAGGGGCACTGCCTTCTAAGTCTAGGTGGATGTGGGGGGGAAGGCAAGGTAGTCCCGCCCACTGGGTAAAACCAATCCTAGTGATGCCAGTGTTTTCATATTTAAAGTTAGAGAGCTTAAAAATAAAATGTCTTTTTCTCTTGCTAAAAATATTTATTCATCTGAATTTTACCAAACATTTTGAAATTATGAAGCACCTTTGTTTCAGGAAAAGCACCAATGAATTAGTGATGTTTGTATGCTTTATTTGAAAAGCTACACATGCACACTTTGCCACAATGTTCAATTTGTGCCACTTTTCCGAAAGACTTACAGATGTGCCAAAATATGGGGTTTCAACCATTTCTCTTCACATTAAAATAGAAGGAAAAGGAAGGGCAACAAGTGGCAGATCTAACTTACAGAACAACAGAACAGAATTGTGGGGATCTACTTATTGTTGTTTTTGTGGAAAGCTGCCTCCTTCCCTAAAAAACAAAAACAAAAAACTTTTCAATACCCATCCCTATCCAATAAAAATAGCCCAGCACCAGATATATTTCTGAAATACAGCGCGCCCGCGCCATATGCGGCTTGAGCATATGTGCTCAAGCTGTGGGGTGCGCGCAGCGTGCGCACGGGCCAGAAGGGGCGGCGCATCCCATTCAATTGAATGGGCGTGCGCACTCGTTGCGCCCCCACGGCTGCCGTGCACGAGCCCCATTGGAAACAATGGGGCTCGAGCATAGGCAGAATTTGCCTTACGCGGTGGGATCCGGAACGGATCCCCACGTAAGGCGAGGATGCACTGTATAACACTGTTATACAACTGTGTATAAAATCTTCAATATCTTACAAACTATTTTCGCAGAAAAGTGTGACAACTGTCGGGGGGGGGGGGGCTTGAACGCCATGAACATATTTTTGTCTGTTTTGGTATTCCCATAAATGCCCATTTTAAATTGAAACCACCTTTACCTAGATTTATGGCAATTCAATATAGGATGAGGCAATATATCATGTAAACTGTGATGATTTCTCCCCTGGATATTTAGTTTGCAGTCTAAATAAGATACAACACAGAAGGATAAGGGGATGGCAGTTTGGGAAGTTATTATGTCCAGACAGTGATGGCTGCTCTTCTCTCCCTCAAAAGGCAGAGCAATGGTAGTTAGAACACAGAAGGTGATAAGAAGTTTACTAAAATGAATCACCTGTTTTCTCAAGACAGCCAAGATTATCCATTCACGTGGATCTTGACTCAAATAAAAGAGGTTACTTGATTAGGTGGAGTAGATTGACCACATGGTCTAGGGCAGGGGTAGGCAACCTGCGGCCCGCGGGCCGAATACGGCCCGGCAAGGCCTTGGGACCAGCCCCAGCCCGGTCCTGCCGCCGATTGCCACCGGGGCCTTTGGCGTCTCACACGAGGGGCA
>NW_024802937.1:51066-78419 GCF_019175285.1 Sceloporus undulatus
TTTTTTAAAAATTATTTAATTATTTATTTTTTTGCTTCGGCCCCCCAGTTGTCTGAGGGACAGCAACCCGGCCCCCGGCTCAAAAGGGTTGCCTACCCCAGGTCTAGGGTATCCAATGTATTTCATCAAGATGTTAATTTCATCCATTTTCTTTTAAAAGAAAATTTCATAATTTTCTTTTAAAAGAAAAACTTCTGCATATGCTCTTAAACTTGATCACAGATGTGCAGAATTTAAATTCCAAGCTGATGGACATTTGGAGGAAAGGAACACACGATGCTCAAACGAACAATGTAAGCTCAACAGATCTGTATCCCAAAGCAAATAATGATGAACTTTCATGTTATTCCTAAATACACATGCTTTCTTAGATAATGTGAATGAGAGCTAAAAGAGTACATGTAGGGGAGAATCTGCAAGAATGAAAGAAAGGTACTTAATCCTTCTCAGATCTACTAATTCTTCCATGAAAATGTTCTTCACTGTCTGGACACTTCTCTCAGTCAGGCTTGGAAGACCTGTAGTTTCATAAAATCTAAATGGTGAATGGTTTATGGATGATTTGTCTCCATTATATCCTCAAAAAGCCATCTAGCAAAGGGCTATATGAGGATTGTTACAACAGCTTTATCAAATGTAGTGCTGCCACCCACAGAGGCCTTTTGGGCACTGTTTCAAGGATTTTGTGGAAGAAATTGCATAGTATATTTGCAACATATACACCTAACATTTTCCCATGTTTTCACAAAAATGTAGGACATTTTTCTTTTAAAAATGAGGTTTACACTCAACATGCTTCATAAAACCTTTAAAAAGTCCCAAAATGCTAATCAATAAAAACAATAAGTAAATAAATGCAGAAATTTTCATAATTTGCTTGGTGTGGAGAAAAAAATGCTGTATGTTTATGTTGGTGTTAAAAAATTTTTACATCTTGCTTTAAGTAATTATATCACTGTTATATTCTTTGAACATACCTACCCATTCAGTTATTTGTTACTTCAGTACTTACATAAGGAAGTACATCAGAGGTACACATTGATTACACAAGAAGGTACAGAGTGTTGGTGAATGGAGTGGTGCCATTCTGTCAGCCACTGCCTCCCAACCAGTTCCATGAAAGATAAATATAGTTGTAGCCAATGGGGAAAAATACATTACTGGTCCATGGCACTTTAGAAAAAACAAACTGTCTATCCAATTAGGTAGCCTTAGGAGCATGTATTTCTAAACTACAAATATATAATAACTGCTACCCAAAGAAAAAATTAAAAAGAATGAATGTTAATTGGCTGAAATTATTTTCAAAGTTGAATTTGAAACTGTAGTGGTGGAATTTTCCTGCTATAATAGAAAGCTATAGAAAGATAGAGTCGCCTTTGTCAGCCAGAGAGATAGTTTTTAAAATGAGGCCTGAAAATTAGAGGAAAGGAGTAAAAAGAGCATCATGACCCGTAAGAAGTTGGCACCAACAAAATCAGACATAATATACACAATTTAAGATAAGGATACATTGTTGATGTTCAAAAGCAAGGTTACTGAGAGCTACTGAATGCCTGAAGGAGGGGGAGAGGAGTGATGATGCAGTTTTAATATATGCATGTATTTCTGTTCTGATTGTAAGAATTCTGTATGTTTAAATTGTAATTAGCCAATCAGGTGTATTGAAGAAGCTTCCTTGTCTACAATAATATAAAAAGATCCATTTTGTCTTGTTCAGGGCCTCAGATTTTTGGAACTTTGAATTCCACCGAGTTCAATGTTTTCCTTTGCTGACAATTGGAAATAAATTTATGGATTTTTAAATTACTAGGTCCTCTTGTCAATTCTTTGCTATGCCAGGCCTAGAACTTTAAGTTTACTGAAATTTCTGTTACAAAATCACCCCTGAATTAATACCCTTTCTATCTGAGAGACATTTTCCTACAAATTAAACAGCTATGGGATAAGATTTCACAAAATTACATTTAATTATTCTAGGTCAGTGAGCTTCAGGGGAGCTAGCTTATTGTATGTAGAATTTTCTCAGCGTCAACATTATTGTTAAAAGTGGTCAGGTTTTACTAGAAATCCAGTTAACTATCTCCTCCATTTTTTACTTGCTGACTTTCCATTCTGTAATTATTCTTCTTGATAAGCCTTTCACACACACACACACCAAATGAATTCTTTATTAAACATCTACTATGACTTTGAAAAACAGCTGTCAGCTAGGTCTAATTTTGAATCTAGTAACTCTCAGAAATAAATCATTCTTGCTGATCTATTAACCTGTTGCGTTGGAGGAAGACATAAATCTAAATTTAACCAGTCACTGATATGCCCTCAACAAAAGAGTAAGAATATAGTGTACGCCTCTTCATAGGCATTAAGCCTACCATGTACTTACAAAGATTATCATGGTAGCAAAACTATCCCAAGATATAACTGGGGCCTAGTCTTGCTTGTTAACATCCAGCAACAGAATCCATTTGGAATGCCCCACCATCATATCTGAAGCCACTTCTTTTTAAAGGAAGAGAAAATTACTTGAACAAGCAAGTTGTTAGTAGTTGCCTTAAACAAGTTAATATGGCACTGTATTTATTAAAAGGACTAATCAGGCTACTTTAAACACATCTACAGAGATTACAATGATAAACTAACCAGTTTTGAAAATGTACAATATTTATTAATTTTAATCTTTGACATATCATCAATTTCTATGAAAAGCTTTCCAAACCACGGCGGGTTACAGACTGCCATTTAGGATGCACTCCACGCGTCCTAGGGTTAGGAAGGGGTGTCCTAGGGTTAGGAAGGGTTGCCCCTTCCTAACTGGCCCCGTTCCCAACACGCGCAGAGTGCGTCTTAAATGGCAGCGCCCATCCACATGGGCACTGCCATTTTTACGTCTTGGACGCACAGCGTCCAGACGTGGTGCACTGGAAGTGACGCCGCGAGTGAGCGCTTCCACTTTGCAGCGCCACTTCCGGGGGCCAAAAAGGAGCGCCATTTTGGTGCTCCTTTTTCGCTGCGGCCAGAAGCCTTGCGGTCTGGTCGCTGGGGCTTCCCGCTGCAGCTAATGGCAGCGGTGGCAGACCGCCCGCTTTAGGGCGGTCTGTAACGCACCACAAATTGCTTTTTTTCATTCTAAACTGAAGAAAAGGAACCCAGTATGCTAATTTTAAAAAGTGTGTAACATAATGTATAATTTCCAGTGTCTGTATAATGGACAAATGAGCTATATTCATTTAATAATAATGAAGGTTTTTAAGGGAGGAAATAAATCAAACAAGGGCATATAGCACTGAGAAGTTCTTGTGTACAAGGCTCCTTGGACAGAAGCAATGCAAGAGCATGGCTTTTCCAGACATAATTATTCTCAGAGGTGCTCACATTCTGATTTTTCTGCTGGAAGAGATGAGATTTCACGTCAACAAAACACAGTTGGAAATGGATTGCCTAAAGCTCCTACAGTAATTTTCAGTGTCAAAAATGCAGAAGTTAAATTGCTATCTTGATTCATTTAAGCTAAAACAATTATAAACTACTGGGCTATCATGGGGATTGTATTATTTCTAGATATAGGCTACTCGTGTTGGATTAATTTATAAACTAAGTCATTTCCCCTACAGAGGGAAAAATATCAACTCTTTTTCAAGCCAATTTGATTTAGTCAGGATCCTATTGGGGTGCTACACTGTATTTTTTGTCAGCTTATGTAAAGAAATGTCCAGTATTTCTGTATGCAAACAGTTCCCAGTGATGGTACATGACTGTGGTGTCCAGTTATTGGCCCATACGGTGCAGTAAAAAAAATACCAACTCAACGCTGGAATACCTGCCTTTCCACCTCTGGTCTGGCCATCTCTGTCCTCTCAATACTCCTGAATAACTAGGCATGTGGAACATTCTGCTTTGGCTGCTCATAATAGGATCTAGGACTTTGAACCCACACCTATGAAAAATCTGTTGCAGCCAGGAATGGGACTGAAATGAAAGGTGAACACTTTTTAGCTGTCAAAAGCTATCTTTCCACAGCCGAGAAAGACAACTTGGTACATGCAGTTGCTACAACAATAATGCTTATGTTCTGTTGACAGATCAATTGATCACACGTCAGAATCAAAGGCTGAAAATTTAGGCACATGTACATGGAAGTACACCCCATTAAATATAGTAAGACATTTTTGATGAAATATGCACAGGATAATGCAGAACAAGTATATGTCTGAATAAGAAAGAATTATAAATAAATCTTATAAATAAAATTTGTGAGAGCTAGGCAAGCATTTTTATATACAAATCAGATTTCAACTTTATTCACTTAGTCCATGGTCCTGACTCTATCCACAGACACATGCCTCTAGTATACATTATTTCATAACAGCAATGAATATAAAGCACTTTCATAAAAGTGTTCCCCGCCTCCACACACATACATTGTAATGCATTTCTTATTTATCAGTACTAGTCTATTCTAAATGAATGGAATCTCATTGTGTCATTTGAAAACATATTCCCAGCACTTTGAAAAACTCTTAATATTATTTTTTTTAAAAAGACACCTACTGCAAAGCTTAAAATTTTACAATGGTATACTCTTCTCCAAGAGAACAAATTTGTTGCACACAATTATCATCACAATTTAAAAAGGAGAGGAGCCCCCAGTCTATTAATCTTATGCTGTAAACTTGAGAACAGCAAAACGTGGCTGCTAAGCAGCTTTACTGGTTCATGATGGTTCACTGGTTCATGATGGTTAGGTTTTAAACCATTTAAGACACCTATCAGCATAGTTGGAACTATTTAACTTCTTGATCTATGATGTGGGGAGCAGCCACTTTTTTGTCCAATGGGCCAGGAACTGGTACCATATTTATGCCCATTGACTACAACTGTCTTCTCTCTTGGAAACTCTCTAGGTACTGATGATTCAAGACCTTGCACAAGTCGAGGGACTACCACTTTGAACAGCACTGAACTAATGCCAGATTTGGAAGACAATTCCATTTCCTGACCAATTAACTGTTCTGAATGCTTATCTCCTTTTGCATTCTGACTGCACAGGAAACAAACTGAAATTGGAACAAACCAGATTTTTTTTTAAAAAAAAATCTACTTCAAGATGACATTTTTGTAGTCACATAGATCCATGTGACATCAACAAGTAAATATCGTAAAGCATTATATAGTCTGTCATTACATCTTTCCTCCAACTAAAAGAAAGGGTCATTTCACCTAACTTTATTTTTTTAAAAAATACAGGGTGCCCGCATCATATGTGGGCGTGTTATACACAGCTTTCAGCATATGCTGAAAGCCACACGGGACGGTGCATCCCATTTGGATGAATGGGGCGTGCACCCATGGCGAGAGCGTGCCGCTGCACCACCATGCCATCACATGCACGAGCCCCATTCACTTGAATGGGGCTTGTGCATGTGCGGTATTTGGCTTACACGGGCGGTCCGGAACAGATCCCGCGTAAGCCAAGGGCGAACTGTATCTCTGTACTGCCTTTCTCCAACTCATATTCCAAGCTAGTGTATGGCAATGAAGATAATAAACTCTAAAATCCAGTACAATACACCTTGAGACAGCATGGTATAGTGGTTTGATTGTTAAGACAATGACCCTAGAAGATGAGGGTTTGAAACTCCACTCGGCCATGGATACCCACTGTGACCTCAGGCAAGTCACACTCTCTTATCCTCTGAGGAAAGCAAAGGAACAAATTTTGCCAAGAAAACTCCATGGGGTCAAGGGTCATCACACAACAACAAACCCGCCTCCAAAAAGTTAACTTTTAACAATCATTGTAAGAGAGAGAACAAATCAAATTCAGAAGGCAAGCTAAAGAAAAATACAAATGAATAGGCTTGAATAGAACTGTTTAACCTGACACTACAAGTACAGTCAGCCCTCCCCATAGGCGGGCTTGCCCTCTGCCACTTTGAGCTTACGTGGAAGGCAAGCCTTAGCAGAAGTAACGGGGTGTGTACCCACGCCGCACGCCCCATGCGCTGCCATGAGAGCGTGCCCCATTATTTTTTATGGGGCTTGATCAAACGCTCTTTTCACTATACATTGGGGTGGTGGTGGTCCAGAACGGATCTCTGCGTATGGGGAAGGCGGACTGTACTATAAAATAGGTGTCAGATGTAACTCTTAAGGAAGGGCATACTAAACTCAGGGCATTGCCACTGAGAAAGTCTTCTGCCATGCAATATACAGTGCTCCCTCGGGTTACGAAATTAATTCGTTCCGCGGCTAATTTCGTAACCCGAAAAACCTTCGTAACCTGAATTGCCATAGGCGCTAATGGAAAAAAAGCCGCGGCTCTGCCGCGGCTCCATTGAAAACAGCGCCGAGGTTTTTTCGTAACCCGAAAAAACCTTCGTAAGCCGAAACAATAAATCCCTATGGGATTTTTTCGTATCCCGAAAAATTCGTAAGCTGGGTAATTCGTATCCCGGGGTACCACTGTATGTGAGAATAGCACAATTGCAACCAACACTATGTTATGAGAACTGAACATCTTCCAGAATTTGAGGTGTGCAGGCATTGTGCTATGGCCCAAACGGAACTGCAGAATCTGCCATTAGCCCCATAGCAGGGATACCATGTTTGCCAGGCACTGGTTTACAGATCAAGCAGCTAGTTTGAGGAGCTGCAGTCAGGAAGATTCACACTTTCAAAACAGGAAGATTGGGTGATTTATGGCTGGCAGGGCTAGGAAAAAGCCATTCTCACCTCTAAATCTAGCTATATCAAGGCAATCTTTGCTATGTACATTGGGCATCTCTGAAGTATAGTAAACAACCTGTGTCTTGGAGCTAGTTCTGGTCTATTTAAGGACCTCCAAATCCTTTGTTCAGTGTGCCAGTTGAAATTCCTGGTGAATCCACATCACTTTGAATTTTGACTCAGCATCAACCCATTGTAGGTTCCCCTGTTCTAATCACCATTAGAATGCCTTTTGTTATTTCCAGTGCTAACTACTTTATTCCTAAATTCTTGTGTGTGAGAGTGAGTTGAAAGGCTGTCTTAGAGTGTGTGTTTTTCCAATAAATCTGCAAACATTTGAAAAACTTTGTCTCTGACAATCTATTTATTTCTAGCCACCTTTGTATCAATAGGGATTTATCATTGCTAGTAATTGAGCTAATTAATATTCTCCAAGTCCAAGGTCCCTCATAATAATAGTACAATGGGCCTTGCTGCCTAGTATCTTTGACTTGGATAGCACCAAAGATCAGAAATTGGAAAAGTTACTTCTTGGAATCCAACTCAAGAATGTCTCCTGCCCAGCTAGGGGAATTTGGTAGTTGTAGCCCAAATAACTTTTCCATACTCTGCTATGGATGCAGTCCATTGGATATGAAGGGGTTTGCCATTTGAGGGCAACAAATGGAAATTTGAAAATTTCAGTGAAAGTTTACGTCCTTGAAAGGAATGTGAACTACTAAACTAAATCCTGGCACCTATTGTGGGCCTGTTAAAAGAAAACAAAAATTGGAAGTTATCATAAATTTTTAAAAAGTAATCAAACAAAGCCTTGTTAACGGTTGCATCCTATCTCTGGAATGCCCTAGTGCTTTGTCATCTTCTTAGCTACCCCAGCTTTTAGAATATAAAATTAAGATGTTATTTTAATGGGTGTTTTTATCATGCTGGCTCTGATTATATACAGCTTTTATTAGTCACAGTTGTTGTTTTACTACTTCTTTGTCTGTTTGTCATAGTTGTGAAACATTCTGGATAAGTTCCAGATTAAAGAACTTTATATAAATTCTTGTAAAATAAAATGTGAAGATTGAGAAAATGTTAATCATTTATGTCCATATCTATATGACTATGTCATCTCTAATCCATATCACAAATGTGGCACTAAGATTCACATACACAAATGTACCTGTGAACCCTAACAACTATAAATGGAAAATGAACATCCACCTCTAAAAAGTTCAGCTATGGTATTAGGTGGGACAAGTAATGACAGTATACTACTGTACTTTTAAAGAAAAATCTGGGAAATGCCCACCTCATCATAGCTTTTTCACAGCTGTTCTCTGACAGAATAATTGGCTGATGGCTCTGATGGAATTCCAGTATTCTCTAAAGATGCCACCACACATGTTGGTGAAACGTCAGGAAGAAACTCTTCTAGAACATGGCTACGCAGCCCAAAAAACCCACAAAAAATATGGATGCCAGCCATGAAAGCCTTCGACTCATCCAGCTAGTTTCAAAGAATATGGCTGCACACTAATTTTTATCATAACTAATATCTTTTTTTTCATACAGAATCCCTAAATTTCTTACCGTATGTCTTTTGCATATAATGATACAAAAATATTCCAATCACTGTTTATTGTGGGAAAATGTCTGCTTAACAGCCCTCAGATCTAACTGATATAAAAATGGCGTAGAGGGCAGTGAATACCCATAAGTGAGCCATTAACGCCTATCATTATTAACACAAAGGTGTCAAGATCGGTTCGCCTGGAAAAAATTTTCTCCTATTTATTTGTAGATTAAAAAAATTATCCCAGAAGCACTGCCTATCGGTATCATATCTTCTTACCACACCAACCATGAGATTGGCTTTTGAGGCCCTGCTCTCTTGTCCTTCAATAAGAGTGGAATGCCCCAGGCTGCCAGCTGGTGCCAATTTGTCCCAAACTATCATATGTCACTTTTTGCTGTTTCTTGCCTCTTCCTGATGCATCTGTGAATGACAGCTTTTTTTTTCTTTGCAAACAATTTAAGAGGAGGTGGGGTGGTTGAATGAGAGAGAAACAAACTGATAACTTTTTGTTATCCCTCTTCCAACCTGTCATCTTTCACTCCTTCCTTCCTTCCTCATTTCCCTCCTAAAATATTTCTTTTTAATCTTTTTTCCTTTCATTTTTTAAAATTACCTGTACAGCCACTGTATTAAGGCAGTAGAACCCTATATTTTGAGGGATCATTCCCCACACTCACACACCAGTTGATCTGAAAATTTAAGTAGAGGAAAGTTTCCAATAATGTTCCCTTAACCTCTTTCTCAATAGCCAAATAATACATTTAAAAGGGGAGATACATGGAAGGTGAGAGAAGAAGGAAAATAGCAGGGAAAGTGCAAATGTAGAGAAGAGATTAGAACTACTTCAACCATCACAATCCACATGATGGTCAAATGTATCTTTAAAAAACTTCTCTAGAGTAAGTATAAAGTCATCTGAAATACTACAGCAAGAAAAATGGAAATACTATGCGACTGGTGAACACTGTTTGAGTAAAGTAATAATGTGGTCCCGGATCTGTGCTGGGAGGGAAATAGGGAAAAAGAATATGACTGCACACTAATTTCATATTTCATAAGCTTAGCCAACACAAGCATCCACTATTGAATATTTTGTTTAAACAACTTCAATATGGGCCAGATCTGCTTCTAGAATGGTGCCTCTTGATAACCTGAAGTTATTTCTTTCTCTGCATAAACTAGAAGACAAAACTCTAAGAGACTCAATGAAGCAATACTATATTCCCTATGCAGGTATCAAACCTTCAAGCAAAGTTAAGTCATAATAATGATTCCAGTGTTCAATATATCTTAAAACTGCTTGATCATACTAAGCACAGAAAACAAGATTTCTGACTATCAGTAAAAGTATTTTAAATAGTATTTTAAACCAGGAATGGGAATTCTATGACCCATGGGGGCCTTTCGCCAACTCCCAGATGGTTCAACTGAGCCTCACATCACAAAAGAAGAACAATGCAAACTTGTACCTCAGAAAGCCTCCAGGGGATGCGATTCACAGGTAAAATGAAGTACAGAGTGTCCTCATATCTTATTTTATGCCTCAGCCACAAAAATAAAGTTAGTCCTACAGGTTGAGTCTCCTTATCTGAAATGCTTGGGACTAGAAATGTTTTGGATTTATTTTATTTATTTTTAATATTGCATATACATAATGAGATATCTTGTAAATGAGACCAAAGTCTAAACATGACATTCATTTATATTTCATATACATCTGAAGCACAAAATCTGAAGGTAATTTTATACATAATATTGTTAATTTATGCATGAAAAAATTGTATACACTGAACCATCATAAAGCAAAAGTTTCGCTACCTCAGACTGCATCCGCACTGCAAGAATAATTCACTTTGACACCACTTTAACTACCATGGTTCAATGTTAGGGAATTCTGAGAATTGTAGTTTGTTGTGGCTCTGAAAGAGAAGGTGAAATGCCTCACAAAACCACAATTCCCAGAATTCCACAGCACTGAACCATGGCAGTTAAAGCAGTGTCAAACCAGATTATTTAGGCAGTGCAGATGCACCCTTAGTCACCCATGTAGATAATTTTGGATTTCATAATTCAACCTGTTACTTCCAGTTCTGTTGGAAACTAGAAATGTGACGAACAGGACTCTGGGGAAAAGGGTGTCTGTGGAAGTTACACTTTCTGGAGCTGCATAACAGTTTTAACCCAAAATGTCAAAAATACTGCATTTTAAAGACAGAATACATCATTCAAAATATAACTACCTCAATGTACTCACCAGCACATTTTGTTCTTGTTTTAAGAGCTGGTCCAGGGGATCCAGTACCTCCTTCACCTGGTCTGGTAAGCAACACACTAATTTCATATTCTGTATCAGGGTCAAGATGTCCAATTTTATAGCTTGTGGAGTCTACCGGTTGTTTATCATACCAATTTCCACTGGAGGTGCGATATTCTACTTCTCTCACAATGATGGGCCCATCTCCATTGATGGAATTAGCATTCAATTGTATCCATAAATAGGTTGCACCAACTGATGATAGCTGAGGTGGTGCAATGGGAACAGGTGGCTCTGAAATGAAAATGATAGTTTTAAAATAAAGAAGGAAATACACATCCAATAAATAAAGGTAATAAAACATTTATAATTTTACCACTCACACAAAAGATAAATCTTCACACTGTGTCTATTTCCTTTTACATAGTGTGCTCTAGTTGCCACTTGCAGGGACAGCAGATTCCATACTAGATTCATAAATATGTTTATTTCGAATTTTGAAACTGATACAGGTTTTCCTTCAGATTAATTTGGCTCTCCTATTTGCTTTGCCAAACCATTCATTTATCTTTTATTGGGACTGTAATAATACAAGGAAACAACTTTCATCTCTCAGGGTCTTTAAATACTGTTCTCTACCCCTGTAGTCTATGCCTTGTCTATTTAAACCGACTGTGGGTTACTTACTCTAATTTGTTCTCAGAAAAATCCACCAGCATCCTAATACCATTCCTTTTTCCTTTCCACTTTTTTTCTTTCCATTTTATATTCAGATCATAAACATGGTTTCCCTGCCTCCTGTTTTGTTTCCCCTGACCCATGGGCTTCTGGAAACTGATGTTCAAGAAAGCAACTTTTGCAGCCTCTCTTAGCGAGACCATTTCTCCATTATTTCCCTCATTCCTCTCACAGCACCATTAGGGTACCAGATATCCCTTAACTGAGGGTCAGAAAGCTTGTCCCTTATGGAGGTGACAATTATCATCTCTTGTAAGAGACATCCACTGTTTGAGGACTGGAATGTTTTTCCTTTTATACAGACTGAACAATGCCCCAAAAGATCTTGTATCTTGGGCCATGGGCCCTTCATAGAAACAGAAATGTATGCATCATATAATTTATGAATGTGGACAATATACTTTTTCAATATCAGCCTTGAATGACATGAATACCGACAGTTCTTTGTTGCTATTTTGAAAACCTGGGAACACTAAGATCCACAGCATACATTACCACATAAAGAAGCAGTACAAGAGCTTGTATAAGAAAAAAATATGCTTGGCTTGCAAACCTATAGTGGAAAAGAGGGGAAAATGAAGTGACCGTTAGCTGGGCTTAGAATCACTGACTTGTACCTAACTCAACAATCCTTTGGTTTTTGGCTTCCACCTTATGAATTAAAACCTACTCTTCATCTCTGATCTTCCAAAATAATTATTTCCAATTTAACTACCCTTAAAATAAATTTAAAAGACTATCTTGCCTTGCCTAAAAGGAAGACCAGGTAAAAACAAATAACTCTGTTTCAGCTATTAACAAGTGTATGGAATTGTACATAATAAAAAACATGGAATCTCTTTTCTTATAATAGATATATAATTAATTGCATACATATATGCATACTATCATTGAATGTTTAGCTCATAATTATGTAATGCCTTTAGTGCAGATATTTTTAACAAGCAAAGAGATATAGATACAGTGCACCCATGTTATACGCAGCTTACAGCATACGCTGAAAGCAGCGTGGGAGTGCGTGGGGCGCAAAGGGCAGCGCGTCCCATTTGGATGAATGGGCCGTGCGCCCTTGGTGCGCAAGCACCACCACATGCACAATCCCCATTCACTTGAATGGGACTTGAGCATGTGTGGAATTTATTTATTTATTTATTTAGGTATTTATATCCCGCCCTTCAGTCCTAATGGCTCTCAGGGCGGCTTACATTTATTATTTTTAATCAGACAGTTCCCTGCCCGCAGGCTTACAATTTGGCTTACACGGGGGGGGGGGGGGGGGTCCCAGAACAGATCCCCCGCATAAGCCAAGGGCGGACTGTACAAATAATCCTTTCAACCATCACTTTGTAATATTAGCCTAGCCAAAAGTCATTACATTATGCATTAAATTATATACCGTATATAATCGACTTGTAATATTTGAAAACTGAGAAGGCTGGATCCTTACATGTCTTTCTAGTGTTTCTCACACCTGCTTAAACTTAGAATTATTCTTAAATTATGGCACTCAGACAGTAAACATCACAGATCAAATGATACAGAAAATGTTCTGTCACTAAAGGAAGAGCATTACATATCTCTACATTAATGAGCTATTGTCACTGACTCCCACATGATAAAAATGACAAATCGGGAAGCAACTCCTATAAAGTTCTTATTATTGTTGCTCAATACAGACTGCTATATTGAGCACAGCATATAGCCATTTTTAAATATTGTGCATGTATAATATCTCCATCAACATGTGCCACTAGAATAGCTTAACCGTTTCACCATTTACCATATATACTCATCTATAAGTTAAAAAATTTATGCCCAAAAATTGACCCCCAAATCCCAGGTCACTATGGAAATGTGGTAGCAGTTCTTTCAGATTTTTGTACGAGGTGCGGAGAGGAGTTTAGCAAGAGCCAAACAGAAAGAGTCCTGGGTGATTGATTGATTGATATTGCTGCTGGTTTAAGAGTCACCCTCCCACCCGTGTGTCTGGCTGAAACGAAAGCTGAAACAATGAAGAAAAGCTTCAATGAGTGTCCGTCCCTCTTGCCATACATGCACACACACAAACACACACACTGAAGGAGCCTCCAAGTTTTACCCTCAACCTATCCACGGGTCATTGCAAAATCCATAATTTTGGCCCCAAAACCTTACCTCAACTTATACATGAGGTTGACTTATAGTTGAGTATATACAGTAACAACTCACTTAACTACAAAGGCTCTATTATATATAAGCAAGTACTTTATGTACAATTTAAATAACCGTGGCTTGACTCAGACTGACTTAGCTTTACTTTAAATCATTAGTATGTTTTTTCAACAAAAACATAAAATAGAACTTAAATAGAACATCCTGAGGCATTTATGTAGCCATGCTGAAATAACAGTTAATTGCATTCAGATTTCAAGTGCTGGTAAATACTGTTGAGCTACTATTCAAAATTCAAGCTCAGGATTGAGGTGACAAAGGTTAGTGGTTATAGTAATTCATTTCAGGCCATTCAGGTATTTTAAATAGGCCTTATTTTAATAGTATTTCTTCCCTAAAGGTATTTTCTGTTCCTACATATTTTGAGTAACCTTAAAAACCTGTATTTAATTGCTAGTTTTGTCAAATAACTAATACATTTTAGGGTTCAAACCAGAATAATATGAAATTTGGCTTAAATAAATCCAGTGTAACTCAAATCAGACAAGAAAACATGGAAATGCTATCACTTAAACACAATTCAGAATAGGTCTAAGCAAGGCGGATTAAGAAAATAAGGTCAGCCAACTGTTTTGTAAGTAACCATTAAGGAACACAAACTATTAGGAGTTTTAGGGATAATGATACAGTATTAATCTAGCTAGCTGAATATTTAAATGAGTGAGTGAACAAATATGATACAAGAGATGAAGTGGTTTTCTTGGAACAGAGAGATCTCAGTTCAAATTCCTACTAATAAAGCTAATTGCACTATAGTCACAGATCACTGTTATCTAATCCAATATTATCTGGGAATTTATGAGATAATCCTCCATGCATAATAGAGTGCTAGGAAAATAGATGTTACTAAAGCAAGTAGCTTCAGGGGTCAAACAGATGGAGCAAAAAAAGTGGCCAGAGGCCATTCCTGCCCCAATCGCTGCAGGGCCGCATCAACTAGACACCGCAGTTCCAAGGCTGGCCACTGCAGTGGTCCCAAACAGCTTTTTGCTGTTCCTTTTGCAGCTGGGTTTGGGCCGCCATAAGCAGCCTCAGAGCAACTTCTGGGCAGTTTGGGGACATGCACTATTTAGACGCCATGCCCTTAAAGCGCCTGGAAGGTGCTTTACTTGGTCCATCTGTTTCAGGCCATAATCATTGAGAATGAGAAAAAGAGAGACTCTCTCAAACACAGAAAGATAAATAAGTTTATTATTTTAAATATTCATTCTTAAAATTGTTCATAGTCAAACTGTATGACTTTAATATTTTCTTGACCTTTGCCACAGTTTTCAAAACACTTTTTGCCCTCATATTTGTACATCATTCTCTATTATATAGGTCCTTGGCATAAGGAGTGCTATTTGAAGTGCTAAATCTTCCATTTGACAACATGAAGAAAAATAAGCCATGGTACAGATGGTTGCCCTCCCATGCCCTTACTTAAAAACCTAACAAAACTCCTTCTAGCCAGTCTGACACCTCGCTTTACCTGGTATGAACTCAGTAAGTACTTTGAACTCTGTAATAATCTGATATCTTCTCAGACAGGCTCATTCCATTCCTTTAAATCTAATCTATGTAGCAGCTTACCACCATTAGGAATGTTCATTAAATGGCGTGTATATACAGTACTAATTTACTTCTCCTAGTATATTTAATTCATTCTTGTTGCTGTTTTCCTATTCTGGGGTGAGGTTTGGAGGCAATGCACAATCATTTTCTGGCACCTAATAGAAGAGAGGTGTTGGTTTTTTTTTTTTTTTTTTTTGCTTGTTTTTTCTTGTGGAGTAAGGTTGTTTGTTTATTTTTACAATAAATAGGTGATCTGACAAATTCAGTTCCATGGCTTGGATTAGATGAACTGACATTTTAAACCAGTTCCCTGACAAAAAAATAGCTGAAGATATTGTGTGGGTGGAACATTCAGAATGACAACCAACCAACTCTATTCACACTCCCCTGTCAGAATCAATATTTGGGTTAAATTGAAAACATTTCTTTTAAGGATTCATTTAAATTGTCCAGTCAACATTTTGATTAGCTGTTATATAAAAAGAAATGCCTATAAAATGCCATTTGACATACAGTTGTGTTGGCCCTTCACAGATCATTTAAGGGCATGTTTTTCAAAGCCTAGCAGTATTGATATGTACATCAATTTACACTTAATTCAAGATGGTGCCATTCTTAAAAAAAAAAGCCAACTCTGCACTTATTTACAGCATTCCAAGTGAGTGTATAAAGATGGGGATGAATACATTTGTAAGTATATAGCCAGGTTTTGCTTAAAAGCATGTGTAGATGGAGAGGAAGGGAATAGGAAATGTGCTGAAGAGAAGCAAATATCTCAGCATAAGTGACAGAAAAGGTAAAATCTGTGCTACATCTGCATCTTTGTAAAGGGATGGTGCATGGCCTTGAAGCTGGGATTCTCTGAAAAATCCACTCTTCCACTGGCTTAAGAGTATATGCCTCCTGATGTTACAAATATTTTTAAAAACCAAAGATAGAGGCATTTAATATAAGAATGATAAAAAATATCGCTTCGGCAGAATGAAAACATGTTTCTGCTTGCTTCAAACAATTTTCTGTATGTGAAAGGAAAATGTGTCTTTTAAACTATAAGGAGATAATATACATTAAGTAGGGGCTTAGTAATTAAAGAGATACAAAAAGGGGAAAGAAACTTTTTCCACTTCCAGTTTTCATCTGCTATTTGACTTGAATTGATTTATACTCCTGAAAGCATACCTCAAGTATTTTAAAATATAAACAACTTAGAGCCATTTTACATCTATGCATGATCCAGCTAGATGGGTGTATAGCAAGGCTCTGGTTAGATAAGCATATAGCCCAAAACCAACTGTTAGCCCCATTAGGACAGACCCACTGAATCAATGGGATTTTTGTATCAACACCTATGCAAATCCATTTGAATACATGTGTCTACTCTGATTTAGAATAAGCTTATATTGGAGACAAAATACTGCGTGCACTGACCTCCTAAAGAACTATTGTAAATTTGCTCAGAAAACACTTCTGTCACATTCATTCGTGGCTCAGTTTGTAACTAATAGCATACACCTTGCATGTTTTCCTTTCCCTTTTAATTTTTGCTGCAGTAAAAAAGAGAGAAACTAAAGTTTTAAACGGAACATGTATAATAAATGGAAAAATGGGGAAATCGCCTAAGAGGAATTCAAGCAAATAGCGAACATGTGTAGTGGTAAAGTCAGAAAAGCTAAAGCACAGAATGAACTCAGGCTTGCCAGAGAGGTTAAGAACAATAAAAAGGGCTTTTTTTTTTTTATATGTCTGCAGCAAAAAGAAGAAGAAGGAAACGGTAGGGCCACTGCATGGAGATGGCAAAATGCTAACAGTAAAACGAAGAATTACACAACACCTTCTATGCCTCAGTCTTCTCAGAAAAGGAAAAGGGTGCTCAACCTGAGGATAATAGAGCAGAGGACAGAATAGGGGAATTTCAGCACAGAATAAGTAAAGAGATAGTACAGGAATATCTGGTTAATCTAAACCAGTGGTTCTCAGCCTTCCTAATGCCATGACCCTTTAATATGTCGTGGTGACCCCCAGCCATAAAAATATTTTCATTACTATATGCAAATATGTGTTTTCCAATGGTCTTAGGTGACCCCTGTAAAAGGGTCATTTGGCCCCCAAAGGGTTCTGACCCACAGGTTGGGAACCACTGATCTAAACAAATATAAATCTCCAGAACCAGATGAACTACATCCAAGGGCATTAAAAGAGCTGGCAAATGTAATATCGGAGCCATTGGCAATAATCTTTGAGAACTCCTGGAGAACAGGAGAAGTCCCAGCAGACTGGAAGAGGGCAAACGTTGTCCCCTTCTTCAAAAAAGGAATAAAGAGGATCCAAACAATTATTGTCAAGTTAGTCTGACATCAATCCCAAGAAAGAATCTGGAGCAGATCATTAAACAGAGAGTCTGTGAACATCTAGATGGCAATGCCATAATCACAAAAAGTCAACACGGGTTTCAGAGAAAGAAGTCATGCCAGACAAATTTAATCTCTCTTTTTTTAATAAAATTACCAGCTTGTTAGATGAAGGGAATGTTGTGGATATAGTATAACTTGATTTCAGTAAGGCTTTTGACAGGGGTCCCCATGACATTCTTGCAAACAAGCTTGTAAAATGTGGGCTAGACAAGGAAATTGTTACATGGATTTGTAATTGGTTGACCGGCTGAACAATGGCTCCTTTTCATCCTGGAGAGAAGTGACCAGTGGGGTCCCACAGAGTTCTGTCCTGGGCCCAGTGCTGTTCAACATCTTTATCAATGACTTGGATGACAGAATTGGGGGTATACTTATCAAAGCATGCAGATGACACCAAATTAGGAGTAGCAGCTAATAGCCCTGAGGACAGCATCAAATTTCAGAATGACCTTAATAGATTAGAAAGCTGGGCCAAAGCTAACAAAATGAATTGCAACACAGAGAAATGTAAGGCACTGCACTTAGGGTGGAAAAATGAAATGCACATATATAGGATGGGGGACACCTGGCTGAACGAGACTACATGTGAAAGGGATCTAGGAGTCCAAATAGACCACAAATTTAACATGAGTCAACAGTGCGATGTGGCAGCTAACAAGGCCAATGCGATTTTAGGCTGCATCAATAGAAGTATAGTGTCTAGATCAAGGGAAGTAATAGTGCCACTGTATTCTGCTCTGGTCAGGCCCCACCTGGATTATTGTGTCCAGTTCTGGGCACCACAATTTAAAAAGGATGATGAGAAACTGGAATGTGTCAAAAAGAGGGCGACCAAAATGGTGAAGGGTCTGGAAACCATGTCCTATGAGGAATGACTTAGGGAGCCTGGAGAAGAGAAGGTTAAGGGGTGATATGATAGCCCTGTTTAAATACTTGAAGGGATGTCATATTGAAGAGGGAGCTAGATTGTTTTCTGCTGCTCCAGAGACTAGGACCTGGAGCAATGGATGCAAGCTACAGGAAAAGAGATTTCACCTCAACATTAGGAGGAACTTCCTGACAGTAAGGGCTGTTCGACAGTGGAACAGACTGCCTCAGAGTGTAGTAGAGTCTCCTTCCTTAGAGGTCTTTAAACAGAGGCTGAATGGCCATCTGTCAAGGATGCTTTGATTTAGATTTCCTGCATGGCAGGGGCTTGGACTGGATGGCCCTTGCAGTCTCTTCCAACTCTATGATTCTATCTGTCCAAATTTCTTTTAAACTAACCAGAGCTTTGGATTTCACACGAAGTCTGGTTAGTTTAAATCAAGGGTTGGCAACTTGCAGCCATCCGAATGTTGTTAGACTTTAACCCTGGTCCGCCCTACCCCTTGTAGCCAAGGCTGAGAAATTATGGGAATTGCAGTCCGATAACATCTGGAGGGCAACAAGGTAAACATCTTCGTTTAGACTATGGTTAGATAAAAAGCCATGTTTGATCCCAGTTTGGGATCCTGGGTTGTCCGTGTCAATCCTGGGTTGTCCAGGTCAATCAGTACCCTGAATTCTGACAGGAACGAGGAACCATGGTTATCTTAAGAACAGAGATGAAAGCATCAAAAAATTTTGTGACTCTGGCACTGAGGGGAAAGGGAGTATGTGAACCTAAGCTCCTGAGTGCAATGTAAATTAAAGTGCAATGTCTGAAAAGTCCTATCATATACTTACTTATCTTTATGTAATAATAATTATTTCTATCTAAGAAATACATTATATGTCAAGAGGCCCCAAATCACAACAAAATACATTAAACAATATTTCTATATGAGACACCAAAATTATTTTAACAAATAAAATAATTTAGCTATTAGTAATAATTAAGCTGAAATAAGAGGGGGAAACCCTCTATAAATCTCTAATTTCAACTCACTGGTAACGTGACAAATTAAAAACATACGCTTTAGTGAAAATATGCAGTTTTCTGGGAGACATAATTAAACAAATGTAAATCCTGTGTAACTGCCTATCATTAACAGTGTAAATGAGTTTAAAGAATCCATTATGTTGTTATTTAAATATAATGTGTTTCAAGGTCACTACACTGTTTAAAATGGGCTTTTCAGGTTACAAGGAATGACCTGCATGAGGTCTCATAAAAGCTATGGCACAATCAACAGGGATTACCATAATTACTTCATCACACTACAAGTAGCTAATGGGATTACACCCTAAGGGTAAGCAATTATTCGCTGTACACAGTGTAAATGTGCTGAGAAAGGTGGATAAGAGCAAATATTACAATGCCTTGATAAATAAGTTCATACATGGTAGGATCAAGGTCAACAGCAGTATGTTGCTACAACTTTTTTTTAAAGACTGCAGACATTTTCTTTCAATCTCTCTATAATAGGCCTATAATTCTGTTCTTGCTTTCTTATCTTCTTCCTTTTATAAGAGGTGTGATATTATACACACACACACACACACACACACACACACACACATATATATATAGAGAGAGAGAGAGGGGGAGGGAGGGGGGCAGGGAAATGTCTAATTTAAAACAATGTAAGCCGCACTGATAGCCTTTTGGCTGAAGAACAGGGTATAAATACTAATACTAATAATAATGTGTCTTGTACAGAAATCTCCCTCCAGAATTTTTATTTCTGTTTTGTCTTCTATATATGCAAGTTTTAGTCATTTGCAGCAGTCACTGAAAGTACCATCAAAGAATATATATATATATATATATATATATATATATATATATATAATATCAATTGGGATTAGCAGGATAAACTTTCAATATTGTTTACTCTTACTGTACCATTACATCATAGGTCAAGAGTTACATCAGTTTTGTCCCTTGTTCTTCTACCAGCATAGACATTTCATGGACAAAATAGACCAAATGCTTCCCCTTTGACAGTTCAACTGTTTTCCACTTTCCACAACTCCCTTTTCTGTTTGAAATATCACACCAGGAAAAAATGTTCAGTTTTCATTTCATCCTAAAATCTGAAGGTGTCTCTTTGCCTCATCAGAATGTACTGTTGCAGCTTTTGGCAGCTGAGCATATGTTAACTGAACACACTGCTGGCCAACAGTTTAGGGCTGTGGCTTCTATTTTATAAATGGCAGCTCTGATAGTTTAAGAATATGAAGAGATATCCATTGGAAGTTCAAAGAAGGTAACAGTCATCAGGGGAGGAGAGGGGGAGGGAAAAACAGCAAAAATAAACTCCCAAAGGTTTGGACTTCTGAAAGAAAAACTTCTGAGATTTCCTATCCAGAGTTAGCTGGGGAGGGCTTTGTGCTATACAAGCTGTTCTCTGGAGATCTACTGCCGGCTCAAAGTATGTTTACTAGCTTCCAATATGTTCAGCTTGTGTATTTGTAAATAAAATAACTACTAAAAGGACACCATATGTCTCCAGTGCTGTCAAGCAAAGGATACTAATCCCTGTAGTACATCTCCTAGAATTTTTCACTCTTTGGAAGTGGGAGAACATCACAGTATGATTTCACCAGGGATAACGAGATGCAAATGTGTCCCATACTGCAGTAACTTTATTTGATAAGCTTCAGAAAAAGATTTATATTGATCCTGAATGTGCACTACATTCACAATACAGATTAAGAAGAAATCAACATTCATTTCTTTTAACAACTACATATCAACACTGTCTTCCAGACTGCATCTTACAAACAAATTCAAAGTTATAAATAATTCTTTCTGTATACAGTACTTCAAAATGGCTTTAAATTGCATTTCCTTTATAACTTATTAATATACACATGGGCCGCATCCGCACTGCAGAAATAATCCAGTTTGACACCACTTTAAGTGGCCTGGCTCACTGCTATGGTATTCTGGTAACTATAGTTTTGTGAAATCTTTAGCTTTCTCTGTCAATGAGCTCCAGTAACACAATGAACGGCGGTTCCCAGAATCCTATAGCACTGAGCCATGGTAGTTAAAATGGTGTCAAACTGAATTATTTCTGCAGTGCAGATGCAGCCATAAAGATTCACTTCCCCAAGTCCATCATATTCTTCATGTATCATGTGTGCAATAAGCAGTTGTCAATTCACAGAAACAAAAATGACAACTTCTGCATATACAATATTCTATGTTTGTTTCAAAGCTCCAAGGGTTTTGAATCGTGTTCAGAGTTAATGAATTTGCAGTATCGACCCTTGCCATTCATGGTTGACCGTTCAAGGAGGTTATGCAATAAAAATATTTTACAACATATAATTAATGCATCCTTCAGGGAGGGTAAATTTCTGGAAAAACTCAAACAAGCAGTGGTTAAACCACTTCTGAAAAAAAAACCCTCCCTTGATCCCTTAATTCAAAATAACTACAGACCGGTCTCCCTTTTACCATTCTTGGGCAAGGTG
Organism: Sceloporus undulatus; assembly: GCF_019175285.1. Lineage (NCBI taxonomy): Eukaryota > Metazoa > Chordata > Lepidosauria > Squamata > Phrynosomatidae > Sceloporus > Sceloporus undulatus. Next base: position 72,920 of record NW_024802937.1, read on the forward strand.
ATCGAGAGGGCAGTTGCATTGCAACTCCAAGCTGTCTTGGATGAAGCCGATTATCTAGACCCATTTCAAACTGGCTTTAGGGTGGGATACGGAGTTGAGACAGCCATGGTCGCCTTGGTTGATGATCTCCGTCTGAGCACTGACAGGGGTAGTGTGGCCCTGCTGGTGCTTTTGGACATCTCAGCGGCTTTCGATACCATCAACCATGGTATCCTTTTGGATCACCTGAGGGAGTTAGGTATCGGGGGCACTGCACTCCAGTGGCTCCATTCCTACCTCTTGGGCAGGTCCCAGATGGTGGTGCTGGGGGACAGTAGCTCTTCAATAAGAGAGCTGACATCTGGCATTCCTCAAGGCGCCATCCTGTCCCCCATGCTGTTTAATATCTACATGAAGCCGCTGGGAGAGATCATCTGGAGACAAGGGGCATGGTGTTATCAATATGCACATGACACTCAAATCCATTTCTCTATGTCTCCGACTGTTGCAGTAACGGAGGATGGTATCTCCCCTCTGAATGCCTGCCTTAAGTCAGTAATGGGCTGGATGAGGGAAAACAAACTCAAGCTGAATCCAGAGAAAACAGAGGTGCTGGCGATAGGTCCCCCTGGACCGGGAAGGGAAATTTGTCCACCTGTCCTGGATGGGGTATGCAGCTTGAGGGTACTCCTGGATTCATCATTACAGCTGTCATCGCATATTGATGCGACAGCCAGGAGTGCCTGTTATCAACTTCGGTTGATACGCAAGCTGCGTCCCTGTCTGGAACAGAGGGACCTTGAAGCAGTGGTACATGCACTGGTAACCTCTCGTCTTGATTTCTGCAATGTGCTCTACATGGGGCTACCCTTGTACCAAGTTCGGAAGCTTCAATTAGTTCAAAATATGGCAGCCAGACTGGTCACTAATACATCTAGATTTGACCACATTACACTGGTACTAAAATCACTTCACTGGCTGCCCATTAGCTTCCGGGCACAATACAAGGTGTTGGTTATTACCTTTAAAGCCCTACATGGCTTGGGCCCGAGTTACTTGTGGGAACGCCTCTTCCTACACAATCCGCCCTGCACTTTGAGAGTTTCAGGAAAAAACTTTCTGGAAATACAAGCCACCAGATTGTGTATAACCTCTCAAAGAACTTTCACTGCTGTTGCCCCTAAATTGTGGAATAGCCTGCCGGAAGAGATCCCTCTAACTACCATCTTGGACACTTTCAGGAGGGCTGTCAAGACAGAGCTCTTCCGGCGGGCATACCCTCCTGATCTTAATTAAAACACCATGTTATCTGTCAGATTGATTCCCTGTAATTGACCACTGTAGCATGTTTTGAATTTTTACCGTTCCTGGATTGTGATTGTACTTTAAGTATTGTATTTGATGGTATTGCATTTTATGATTGTATTTATGGTTTTATCAGGTTGTAAACCTGCCTCGATCTGAAGGGAGAGGCGGGGCAATATAAATAAAACTATTATTATTATTATTATTATTATTATTATTATTAGATTTGCAGTCTTGATAGTGGACCAACAAGGGAAAACTGGAGTTTGGATGAACTCCAGATTACATATGACAAGCACTATGCTGGCATATGCTGGTCAACTGCTCCTACTTGCAATGGGAATGGCTCATCACACCAAAGGCTTTCTATCTGTAGTTTATAATTCCTGTGGTTGATCACAGCTCCTGCTCTAGTCTGTATCCCTATCAATAAACCAAGAAAACTACCCTCACCCCGACCTGCCCCACATCCTCAGACAAACCCTGGACTGTTTTTCTGCTTTGCTGGAAGAGGAACAAACCAGGGGAGCAGCTGTTTATTCCCAGTTCAGGATAAACAAGCAAAATCCTGAAGATTGTTCAGCCACTCCCACTGAAAGCAGGAATGCCTGAGTCATATACACCACTGTTTAGTCAATTTACCTGTCTACAGCAATTTTGGGGTTTTGTGTTTCCTTGACTTATTGTGCTGTGAAAATTGGACCACTTTGCCCTATATGAACATATTCAAGAGTTGGTGAAATACCTTTCACAATCAATTCCGCATAATTTGACACTCCTACTCCTCCTTCTGTGCGAATCATACACCGGTAATTGCCTGCATCCCGTTTGGTAGCATTCACCACACTGAAGGAAGCTACAAATCGTCGATCATTGAAAATTTTCATGTCCTTCAGAGGTGCATCTCGTACAAGCAGACCCTGATGAAAAACAAATGCAAAACTCAGTATTAAATTTTAAAAGAAATTATTGCTGGAAAGACGTTGCATTTGTCAAACACTGTTCAATAAGAATTAAATTAAAGCTGACATCGAAATTAGCACATATAATACTTATTTTCAGTTTGGATGAAACAATTAATTAACACACATCTAAAATATCTAGCACCTCTTTTAAGTCACTGCAGATCTTGTATTAAACAAAGAAATGATGGAAGTGTGCTTTTATAATTTGTTCTTGCAGTACAGAACAAATTAGCTGTATTCAAACAAAGATGCTGAACAGTTCTAAAACTTGTGCCACCACTTTCCTTTGGCTTGTTAAACTGTTTTGTCCCAGTTTTCACTGTTGCATAAAAATTTTGTAGATCTCTGTCTTAGAGGATGAAAAATGTGGCAATTACCAGGCTGGCTTTGAACAGACTAGATTAATACATATGATTATCTACAGGTATTACAGAAAAGAAAAGGAAGAGAAAGCACCTATACTGAGGTGCTGGGGGCAGGGAGCTCTCTCAGGTTTACATAAATGTGATTTATTAGACCCAATGCATTTCAGGAAAGGTCTTCTTCAGAGGTAATATGTGCTGGGTCTAGATAATAAATCTATGTGAACCTACAAACTCCCTCCTTTTATTCATATATGTGCATTTTAGCCTGTATTTCTGCAAATGCACTCAGAATTGTTTCCAATGAAATAGCAAATGACAATTAAAACAATAAAACAGACAATCACAACAAAACAGGGGTCAGTAAAGCAACAAAATAAAATGCCACAATAAAACTAATACACTGTAACACATTAAAAGTCTTGGACAAATCAATAGATTTCCACCTTTCATCAGAAGGAAAACAAAGACAGGAAAAATGTATCTCAAAAGGAAGAGTCTTGCACAGATGTCATGCCACAACATAAAAGGATTTTTTCCATTATGACCTGCCTTATTTCTAAAGGTTGAAGGACTCAGACTAGCCTGAGATGTTGATCTTAACAGCTTGGCACATCCATATGGAAGAAATGGCCTTCTCAGTAGCCAAGTCCCATGCCACTTAGAGCTTTGTCAATTAAACCAGCACTGTTCATTCTACTCAGAAATGGGCAGGAAGCCAATTAAACACTTCAAAACCTGCAAGATGCATTTCATATATTCAGAAGCAATTAATAATTGTTCTGTCATCTTTGAAGAAGTCTTCAGACCTAGTCCCACATGCAGTGCACTGCAGTATCTAGAGAAGATGCACTATAGCTACATCCAACATCCTTTCTTCATGTTGTCACAGTTTTGCAAACAGTGTGCTAAAAAAAATCAGAAGCTAATGAATTAGTTTTGAGTGGGACAGTCCCTCTATATCTATTTTTTTTTAAAAATAACAATTAATAGTTATAATTTCCATCTTCACAAAAAAGGTAATTAGTTGTTGATACAATAACATTTTTAGAAATAATCCTTTACTTCCCTACTTCTCGAAAGTAGTTAGAATGTTAACTTTAAGTTGATCTGCTGATTTCATGCAAAAAAACAAAAAACCATATTCTTGCTCACCTTCTTTTTGTCTAAACACCTACCACAATCAGCATCAGGCACAGCACAATCCAGTATGTGAAACAATGCTATCTTTCTTCCACCATTTAGTGAAGTCATAAGTAGAAAACTAAGTAAACGTTACAGTTATTGTGCAAAAACAACAATGTTGTCCTGTGTTAAAACTTAATCATTATGTAACGTACCATTTTACTACACTACCCTCTTATAGCACTGCTATTCCACTTTGACTGCTCTGGCTGCCTCCTGTTACATTCTCAGGCTTGTAGTTCACTGAGGCCTAAGAGCTCACTGGCCGAGAATTCTAAATGCCCCTCCATAAACTGCAAATCCCAGAATGAATCAGGAGGCAGTCAGTGCAGTTGAAGTACAATAGCAGTTTTTGGTGGGTTTTTTGGGCGATGTTATAGAAAAATGTATTCCTGAGGTTTCACCAGCATCTGAAGATGCCAGCCACAGATGCTGATGAAACATCAGGAATAAACTCTTCTACAACATGGCCACATAGCCTGAAAAACCCACAAAAAACTATGGATGCCAGCCATGAAAGCCTTCGACTTCACATTGGAATAGCAGTGCTATAAGAGTGTGGTGCAGTAATCTAGTTAGTTATATCTCCATATATAACTTTACTTCCAAGCTCTTCTTCTTTCTACTATCACATGTTATCTAAGAGAAGACCTGTAAACAAGAGAAGGATGGAGATGATGCAGAATACATCAATATATCCTTAAAACTGGTATGTTTACTGTGGAAACTGCATAGGCAGGGGAAAAATCTCTTTTGAGAATTAGGGACTGTACGATTAAGAGCACATCTGAGCATACCCATTTTTTTCCTACTTTATCACAATGGTGATATGCTTTCAGAATTTCCTCTTCATCTTTAGACAGAAATTAAGTTTTAAAAGTATGTATAAAATCTGAGAACCTCAGTTTGTGAATTGGAAAGAGCAAGCCCTGCCTTTTGTTCCACAAAACAAAACAGAGAACCTATTAAGGAAATGCTGAATTCAGTCCATTAATGACGGTATTCAGACAGCAACATGTTGAAAGTAAACTTAATGTGCTATTTATAGCTTTTGGAAAGCTTCAAATAATGTCAACATTAAACGGACTCTTGTACATAATTCATGAGGAAAAAGTCAAGGTTGAACAGGGCATTACACCAAAGTAGTTCCATATTAAGCAATAAATAAGAAATTTTAATTTCTTTAATAAGTACAGCATTAATGAAAACATTCAACTTTTACAAGTGATTTTATGGCATGGCCTATTTAGAACAGTGTTGAAATAAACCACTATGGAACACAAGGTGCTGGGCTTTGACCCCTGCTGCTAATAAACCTCAAGGACACACTGTAAAGCCTGGGTTTCCCCTAGCAAAAGGAATGGCGGTCAGCTCTGTCTTACAGGGTTGTTGTTAATCATAGTCATTTTATACAAGGCTTGACTGGTAAATGACATGCAATCTTCACACAGAAACAGATATATGTACACCTTCCAGTGGCTAACATAACATAAATAATTTATTACAGGAGGATGGATTTAGCTTACACTTTCTTCTTCTTGCAAGAATAAACTGCAGTTTCCAGAATATGTTTAAGTATTTCTGTTTTGTTAGTCATTCTAATAAGTATATACTCTTAAAGAACTGCATCCTTCTGAAATGCAACACCCACAGCCTTTACCTCAATAAGCTTTAATGCCTTAAAAGCAATGCCTGCCTGCCTGC
>NW_024802937.1:78429-87770 GCF_019175285.1 Sceloporus undulatus
ATCTATCTATCTATCTATCTATCTATCTATCTATCTATCTATCTATCTATCTAATCTATCCATCCATCCATCCATCCATCCATCCATCACTGCTGTTAACTGCTCTCGAGTTGACTTCAACTCATGGTGACCTTGTCAATGAGACATCTCCAACATGCCCTGTCCCCCACTGCTCTACTCAGGTCCTGCAGGCTCAGGCCCATGACTTCCCTGGTCTAATCTACCCATCTGGCATGTGGTCTTCTTCTCTTTCTACTGCCCTCTACCTTTCCCAGCATCATTGTGTTTTCCAACAAATCATGCCTTCTCATAATGTGATTAAAGTATGACAATCTCAATTTAATTATTCTGGTTTCCAGAGGGAGCTCAGGCTTGATTTGTTCTAGAGCCCATCTGTTTGTCTTCTTAACCATCCATGGTATCCTCACGACTCTTCTCCAGCACCACATCTCAAATGAGTTGATTTTCTTTCTATTAGCTTTTTTCACTGTCCAGCTTTCATACCAATCCATCGTGATGGGGAATACAATGGCTTGGATTAGCCTCAATTTAGTGTTCAGAGTTATATCTTTGCACTTTAGGATCTTGCCTAGTTCTCTCAGAGCTGCCCTTCCCAGTCCTAGTGTTCTTCTGTTGATTTGAATGCTTGATTTAAAGTATGGATAATCTGTTGCACTATTTCAATCTTCCCATTATCTAGGATGAATTCTTGTAGATCTTGCATGGTCTTTTTTTTAAAAAAAAATATTTTTTTATTTTTTATTTTTGGTTAATGTTCAGCATTAAACCTACCTTGGTGCTTTCCTCCTTAACATTGTTCAGTAACTGCTGCAGGTCCTTGTTGGTTTCTGCTAGTAGCATTGTTTTGCCTGCATATCTTAGGTTGTTAATGTTCCTTCCCCTGATCTTCACTCCTCCTTCTTCTGACTCAAAGCCTGCTGTGCATACAACATTTTCTGCATACAAGTTGAATAGATAGGGTGAGAGTATGCAGCCTTACTTGACTCCTTTGCCAACTGGGAATCATTCTGTTTCTCCATATTCTGTTCTAAAAGCAAGTTCTTTTCCTGAGTACAAGTTACGCATCAGGATGATCCAATGTTGTGGCACTCTGATTCCTCTAAGAGGAATCCATAGCTTTTAAAGATCTATGCAGGTAGAGGCTTTATTGTAGTCAATAAAGCACATGCAGATTTTCTTCTGGAATTCCCTGGTGCGATCCATTATCCATTGTATGTTTGCAATGTGGTTCTTAGAGCCTCTTCCTTCCTGAATCCAGCTTGAACCTCTGGGATTTCTCACTCCATACACGGTGGGAGTCTTTGCTGCAGAATTCTGAGCATAACTTTGCCTACATGGGAAATTAGTGGAACGGTTATGTAGCGAGTGTCTCCTTTTTTCTGAATGGGATTGTATCATATACCTCTCTCTGGCATTTCTTCGCAAACAAAGATTCGGGAAGGACTCATCCAATGCTTTCTACAAGTGCACTGATGACTAAAAAGGCAGATCCGAAATAAACAAGTGCATTTGCAGAAAGCACAGCAGAATGTCTCCTTGGGTGATGTTTCCAAGTTGTGGTTCTTTCTGCATTGTCGTTTCTCTTTGAGACTCGTTCGGCGTGAGTTTTCGAAAAAGGCATCGCAGATAGTGCGTCTCCATGCCTCCTGATGCGAGGCCAGGGCGGACCATTGTTGGTGATCCATTTGGCCAAGCCTGAGGTGTTGTTTCAGGGAGTCCTTGTATCTCTTCTTTGGGGTGCCCCTCTTACGCTGACCTGTGGTGAGTTCACCGCAGAGTATTATTTTTGGGGGGCGATGGTCCTCCATCCTAGAAATGTGTCCTGCCCAAGGCAGCTGCGTTCTCAATAGAATGGTCTCAATACTGGTGATCCATGCTTGCTCAAGGACAGCAACATTCATCACATAGACGGTCCAGTGTATATTTAGAATTGTGTGTAAACAGCACTGATGAAAGCTTTCAAGAAGTCATAAGTGTTGGCGATAGGTGACCCATGTTTCAGACCCATAAAGAAGAATAGACAGTACAATTGCTCTATACACACTGATTTTTGTGCTTCGCCTCAAGTGTTTGTTACTCCAGACTCTTTTGTGAAGCCTTCCGAATGCACTATATGCCTTTGCTAGTCTGTGATCGATCTCTTTATCAATCTTGGTGTCTGAGGAGATGATGCTTCCCAGGTAGGTGAACTGCTGAACGGACTTAAGCAAAGATTTGCCTATAGTGCCGTGGGGATGATAGTGTTCTTCCTGTGGTGCAGGCTGGTAGAGAACTTCCCTTTTCTTCAGACTGACTTCCAGCCCAAAGAGCTCTGCAGCTGTAGCAAAACAAGATGTTAGGCGCTGCAGAGCTGCTTCTGTATGGGCAACAAGGGCAGCATCGTCAGCAAAAAGCAGCTCACGGACTAGAGAGTTTAGAGTCTTGGTGCAAGCCCTCAGACAGCTTAAGTTAAACAAGCTACCATCAGTACGGTAGCGTATATAAATGCCGTCTTCTTCTTCGAGATCTGCCATAGCCCTTTGGAGCATCATGCTGAAGAAGACTGTAAATAGAGTTGGAGTGAGAACACAACCTTGTTTCACTCCGTTAATTATTAGAAAGGGCTCTGAAAGACATCACCATATCTGACTTGACCGTGCTGGCCTTCATGTAGCAAGATAATCATTTTAAGGAATTTAGGGGGTCATCCTAGTCGTTCCAGGATCTGCTACAGACCTTTGCTACTCACAGTGTCGAAGGCTTTGGTGAGGTTGACAAATGTTACATAGAGTCCTTTATTCTGCTCTCTACATTTCTCTTGCAGTTGTCTAAGGGCAAATACCATATCTGTAGTACTTCTATTAGCACTAAAGCTGCATTGGCTTTCAGGGAGAAGTTCTTCTGCGATGGCAGGAACTAATCTGTTCAGGAGTATCCTGAACAGCAATGGAAAGCAGTGTTATACCTCGATAATTTGAGCAATTGGATTTTGCTCCTTTTTGGGTGATGATGACTGCATCTCAGAGATTTGATGGCAGTTCGCCTTTTTCCCAGCAACTAACAAGGAGCTCATGGAGTTTAGCATGGAGTATATGACCTCTGTATTTCCAAGATTCAGGTGGAATTCCATCAATCCCAGCAGCCTTGCTGTTTTTCATCTGCTGTATGGCCTTAAGGGTCTCTTCCAAAGTGGGAGCTATGTCCAATTCCTTTTTCATCAGTTGTTGTGTCGTATGTTGAATAGCTGAACCTTGGACTACTCGGTTGGCACTGAAGAGACTTTGAAAGTGTTCAGCCCATCGGTTCAAAATGGAAGCTTTATCTGTAATTAGTATTTGACCATCTGAACTATATAAAGAGCTTTGGACCTGATAAGTAGGTCCAAACACTGCTTTAAGAGCTTCGTAAAATCCTCTAGGATTACCCAAATCTGCACATCGTTGTGTCTTTTCTGCTAAATTGGTCCACCACTTGTTCTGAATGTCTTGGACTTTTTCTTGAAGTTTACTACACACGAGACGAAATTCTGCTTTATACATGGCAAGATGGCTGGGCGAGGTGTGCCTGGTGAGCAGTTCTCTTCTTTGCCAACAGCTCATGGATCTCTTGACTGTTTTCATCAAACCAGCCTTGGTTTTTCTTGAGGGAGAACCCTAAGGATTCTTCCGCAGACTGCAGGATGCTGTTTTTGATATGTTGCCAAAGCACTGTAGAGGAAGAAACTGTAGGAAGGTCTTCAAGTTTTGTTCGCAAATTTGCCTGGAAGTTGTCTCTCATGGCAGCTTGTTGAAGATTGTTGACTTGGAGTCTCCTTTTTAATAATAATAATAACTTTATTATGGCCAATTGGCCAGCACGAGAGTATCCTCTTTAAGATGCCACCCCTCTTAGGTTTGAGCTTAAGATGAAAGTTTAGTTTACATCTTACAAGGCGATGATCTGTTTGACATTCTGCACTGGGCATCACTCGAGTATGATGGACATTGCGAATATTTCTCTGGTGCACTAGAACGTAGTCAATGAGGTGCCAGTGTTTGGATCAGGGATGTATTCAAGTTGCCTTCAAGCTATCTTTCTGCTGAAAGATGGTGTGTGTAATAGTCAGCTGCTGTTCTGCACGGAACTCTAGCAGAAAGTGATCATTATCATTACAGCTTCCAACACCATGTTTGCCTAAAACACCTTTCCAGGCTTTGAAGTTCTTTCCTACTCTGGCATTGAAGTCACCAAGGATGATGATTTTATCTTCTGCAGGGACTTTTTGTATAAGGTGGCGTAGGTCTGAGTAGAATTTGTCTTTCTCTACAGTGTTAATAATAAATAAATAAATAAATATTTTATTTATATACCGCTATTCCAAGGATCACAGCGGTGCACAGCAAGAGATAAAAAACAGTTAAAAACATCACAAACCCCAGTACCCCCAGCAAATAACAACAATTAACAATAACAACAATAGACAACCAAACAGCTCCCCATACAAATGGCTGTGTAGAATGGAATACAACATAACACTGCCAAGGGGAAAGAATGACAGACAAGGCTCATGGGAGAAAAGCCTGGAGGAACAGGAAGGTCTTTAGATCCTTCTTAAAAATATCAAGGGAGGAGGAAGTACGGAGCACATTGGGGAGGGAGTTCCAGAGCTGTGGGGCTGAAATAGAAAAAGCCCTCCGAGTTGATACATAACTGTAAGACGAATGAGTGAGCTCTGACTTAAACCCAGAGCTGAAGAACCGAAGAACCAAGGAATTGTGCTTTAAACATAGCTAAAGGAACAAACAAGATGGTTCCGCGCAGAGCATTGATGTGACGAAAGTATTTGGCAACCGAGGCGAGGAAAGTCTGAAAACTTGGAAGCTGAAGCGGGGTGCCGTCCAGGTGTGACGAACCATGACCGGGAAGGACCTTAACTCCTGAGTCGCCATGATGAGGAACTGACAGGACAATGGAGAACTTTGAACAGAACGAGTTGCTTTGAACACGGACTGATCTGAACAACCTGTCTGTCCTCCCAAAAGAGGAAGTTGAGTAATGGGCTGCAATATTGCAAGACTTCAGCAGCCAAGAGCCAGAGAGAAGAAAAAGTATAAAGACCCTGGACTTTCATCTCCATTTTATTGGCATCTACCGCGGCAACGGTGTCATCCCCAGCCTTCGAGAACAACTGATCAATGTTCGGCGGAAGGAAAGTGTGTGTGAGTATTGTATGAATGTGTGAGTGAAAGAGCTCTTGATAATCAATGTTTGTGTTACTTGTGTGATTCAATAAATGTTACATGCATGGTGTTTAAAACCAAATTTGGTGTCTCAATGTCTTTCTCAGCCTTGCTGTGAATAGGTCCACGGAGGGAGAGGTTCTCATCACACGCTCTCAGGATAAACAGGTTGCCCTTACAATCTTGGGCATAACATAACGAGCATCTGGAACTCTTAGTAGATGTCTCTCACCCGATCTGAGTGTGCGGGGCGGATTATATGGGGAGAGGCGGTCCTCCAAGTACCCTGGGCCTAAGCCATTTAGGGCTTATAGGTAATAACCAACACCTTGTATTTGGCCCGGAAGCAAATAGGCAGCCAATGAAGATCTTTCAAGACTGGCGTTATATGGCTGGCCCTGGAACATCCAGTAACCAGCCTAGCAGCCATATTCTGCACTAATTGAAGCTTCCGGGTTTGGTACAAGGGTTGCCCCATGTAGAGCGCATTACAGAAATCTAATCGAGAGGTTGGCTTACATAGTTGGGGCATATATACTGAAGAGAACAACATGTGGGAGGAATAAGGAGATAATGTGATCAGAATGTCCTGTTGGCAAGGTTTCGAGTTTGGAGGCAATGGAGTTTTTGATCATAAAGCCTACACCTGAAAGATGTTTTTCAGTTTTGGGTTTGCCAAACCAGTAGAGTGTGTAGCCGGCACCATGTTTTTTAAGGCTGCCTTCATCGTGGAGACAAACTTCACTAAGAGCAGTGATGTCAATGTTAAGTCATGACAGTTCATGGGCTATTAGAGCAGAATGACGCTCAGGACGTCCACTATCTGCAGAATCTTGCATGGTTCTGATGTTCCAGCATGCAAATGTCAATCTATTTGCACCTTTGGAGGCCGGTGTATGCCTTTGTTTCTTTGTCTTTGTTCGACCAAAGTCTTGAACCACCTGCATGCAGGGTTGGGTCTGTGGATTACAGTGCATCTTTACACCTGCCGTTTCATCCCTCACCTATCACTACAGGGCTTTTTCAGTGATTGGATGTATCCTTTGAGCCTGTGCAATGGATTTTTCTGGGGGAGCGCAGCGTGCACAGAACTGGCCTCACCCTTTAAACCAGAGGTTCATCTGCTGAGGCCTTGACAAGCATGGACAGTGGCAGCGAGGTCCTTGGGTCGTAGATTTGCTTAGAGTTTCCTTCTCTTAGATGGTTGACCTTACAGAGTTAGACGAGCACCATCTGCCTGGGTTTGGGATTAGTGTTTTCCATCTCCTAGGATGGTTGCCATAAGGCTAGATAGCCCATCCTGCCCTTTGATGCTCTTAGTCAGACCCTTCGGTTGTGACCTGTCTGGCATGGGAGGCCCTGCCAGTGGCTATTATACCACCGCCAGCATAGCTCACAACTTCACTGGGGTGTTTTATGCTCTTCTCTTCCTCAGGGTCCACATCAGTGGCAGTTGGAATGGAGGGAGGGCACTTCACCATACACACACACACACACACACACACACATATAGGGAGCCCTGGTGGTGTAGTGGTTAAATGCCAGTACTATAGCCACAATGTTATGAGTTCAATCCCAAGGGGCTCCAAGGTCAACTTAAGCCTTCCATCCTTTCAGAGAGTGGTAAAATGAGTACCCAGCTTGTTGGGGGCAATTCACTTACATGCTGTAAACTGATTAGACTGCTTAGTTCAGTATGAAAATGTACAGTTTGATACACTTAGAAGAACTTCTTACCAACTCTATCTGTCCCTTGGACAAATATAGGTAAAGGCAGTAGCTGGGAGAACTGAGGTACGTCCACAATGACTAGATGTTACGAGTATATTCAAGAATGTCTACTCCCACTGGGTGGGTGGGAATTGTTGTTTTAAAGCTTCTTTCTTCAATTAATTGAGCTTTCAAAAATCCGAAAACAAAGTTAGCAAATGTGGGTTACATGTATTCTAAAACCCATTTTTGGCAGTTCCCCAACACTCCAAAGACACTCCCAATGCACCAATCCAAACATTTTTTTAAAATAAAATGTAGGCAAAAAATTACTTCAAGGTTTGCCAAGCCACTGCAAAGACAAACCAAAATGTCAGCTTGAGATTTATTCCCCTCATTAAACCGCTATCTTCCTCCCCTCCTGGGGGGGGGGGGGGGGGGGGGACAACCAAAAATAAAAGTAAAACAAAACCTGAAGTTTGTTTTAACCTTATTTTCATATTGAGCAATGTGTTATAATTTTCAAGCTTCCAAACAGCTATGGATGTTCCAGATCTTATTCAAAAGTATCAAAGCCTTAATTATGAAATGGGCACTGATTCTTCCATGCATACCTTTTACAAAACTATGGGTGAAAACAAACAGCCCTAAAGGCATAGCGTGATGCTGTCCCTTTGAGTGCTGAATTGGGGTACAGCAACAACATGCCATGGCCCCAGTCTGGCATTTTTATGGCCCAAAAAGGAGAGGCAAAATGCTGCTCCTTTTGGGGGCAGAAAAAAGCTGTCCTTTCCACCATGGTGGTGGCTTTTTGGCACTTGGGCAGCGTGCAGCATCTAAACGCTGTGCCACTGGAGCACCACAAAGCCAGCCCACATGGTGGCAGGAGGGTGGTTTCTGTTGCAGTGTCAGTGTGTGCATCATGCGTATGTCATGCCACCACGCTACCCACAAGGTGGTTTTTAGTGCCGGTCTGTACCGGCTCTATGTTTGTTTTAAAAAAGAGGAAACAGCTGAAATGACTGGCTAATAAAGAGCTCACTACAAGCTGTGCCCAGAATGCAGTGGTATTGTTTGCTTGCCTTATAAAGAGCTTGGAGAATGGTGGACATTTGAGTTTATAATTCAAAGCTGTATTTTCAAACTTTAGATGTCCCATTAATTTTAAATACATTGTTTGTTTGTTTTTCAAAAGGAAATGCTCTGCTCTTGCAAGAATAAAAAGAAAGTTAGGTCAGTCATCCATACAAGTGGATCTTTAAGGAAACCATAAATTTAATAGAAAACGCTCTGTCTTGCTTTCAAATATATGCATGTCAAGAGGAGTATTACTTCCATATCACAGAGGCAGGTAGTTATCTGAGGACTACAAGAAGTAATTTTGTTTGAAACAGGCACACAATCTAAATTTTTAAAAATTGAGAATACAATGCCATGATCAAATTGCACCATAATTTCATTTTTATAATGTCTTCACACAATTGTTTTCATAACGAAAACAATTCCTTTCCTTAGAGATGATAAAAATATACTGTGATTACGTTCTGCTTATTATATGTGCATATATTAGCACTTCTACTAACCAATGAGGCCACCTTTGTACAATGTTATTTCTAAACCAGTCCCAACTGGAATAATTATATTCTAATGTGCAATATCAACGCTATATTGCTTGGGTCTGCTCAGAAGCATGCAACAAAAGCGTTTTTAATCAATTCTACTGGGCAGTCAGGAAATTTAAGGGCTACGTGTCCCCAAAAATAGGCACATTCCCCTCCCCCCAAATTATTCACATAAGGAAATAACAAATGGGTAAAGATAATGGGTGGAATATAATTTTGTGACTGACAGCCAGTCTAGAAGTGGCATTTCTGTCTCATTTTGCATGCCTAGGAACCACATGCATATGGAAATATCAACATAACTCTACCAGTGGCACTGGTAGGCTAGGCTTAGGCCTATCTGAATTTCTCTCGCCTTACATTCTTACTTGTTCCCTCCGTTCTGGTAGTTAAGGTCTCCTCCTGCCCCAGCCTAGGATTTCCACTGCCCCGTCCCAGATTCGTCCTTTCTCACTTGCTGCCCCTTACTCCTGGAACCTTCTTCCCTCACAAGCACGGCTCATCACTTCTCTAACCAGTTTTAAAACTGAGTTAAAGACTATATTGTTCAGGGAAGCATTTCCAGGTAGTATGTGACTGTTTTTTGTTTGACATCTGATGTTTGATCTGATACCTGTTATTTGATGTTTTTAACCTGTTGTTTGCTTATTTTATTAGTTTATTACTATCTACTGTTATATGCATTTGTTATTTTTAGATTGTACGCCACTGGAAGGTTTTATTATTCTTATCAATTTTATCCATTCTATGTACAGCGCTGTGCAAGTTTACAGCGCTTTATAAATAAAAT